>NC_091032.1:1497500-1527500 GCF_041296385.1 Aphelocoma coerulescens
ATGGATGCACTAAAGATAAATGTAAATGAGATGGCCTGTAAGGTCCCTTCCAACCCAAACCATTCTGGGATTCTATGAGTCTTCTATTTGATAAAAAAAGCAGGAAGGTGACACAATATTCATGGTGTTCAGTAGCTCTTTCTTTGTCCATCTCCTTGGACAAAGGAGATCCTCATATCTGCATCTCAGGTCTCCTAATTTAGAAATGACCCAAAGCAAAATATCCATATTTAAACCCAAACACTCTTCCTGCTTTGAAAGCGGGTACATTTGGAAATAACACAGACATGAGACAACCCATTCCTCTCTATGGGAATCCAAGTGAACTCATGCACAGTCTTGAACAACTCACAAAGATCTTCCAACAAGCTGAGCACTGGTAGCTTGAAACTGAACTTCATCATGGTGTCCTGCAGAAAAACCAACTGCCCTGCTTTAAGAAACAAGAAGGAATGTAGAATTCCATGAGGTCTCCGAGCACGAGCATGCAGCTGAGTGTGTGACATCTCCAACAGATCCGTGTCCCACCACCACTGGGCTGAGCGACAGAGAAGGACAATCTACAAGACTGCATCTCTTTTACTGTTTGTTTTTTTTTTTCCCTAATTGTCCCAGTATGATATAACGGGGCAGGGAAGAAAACAAACCAGCAGCCAGTGCATGTGGCTATCAGCTTAAAAATAGTTCAGCTGGGCTGAGGTTTTAGCCTTTATCTCCCTGGCTGACCTTGCTAATACAGTATGTAGATCTCTTGCCAGCTAATCGGCGGACTGTAAAGCATGGTTTCAAGCTGTGGGCAATGATCTGTAACAGGAATGAATGAGTGGGTTTTAGCAGCCAGGATCTGTAGCCTACTATCTGTATCTGACAGCTGTCACCTCCCGACAGAGGCCAAGGCCCAGCCCTGCATTTAAAAGCAGCATGGCTGATCAGATTACTGGGACAGTGTGTCAGGACTCGCTGCACTGAACTAGAGAGACAGAAAGTAAATCTATAAATAGCAGTTTTACTTGTCTCCATGAGCCACTGAAGGATAACCAATATTGAGCAGCAAATGCAATGTTTAGTCTCTGAAACCAGTGGAACACAGTCCCTGTGAGATCAGGAGCGCAGCCCGATGATGAAAGGGACGGACACAGGGAGCTCTGTGGGCAGCAGAGTCACTGTCCTGGCAACAGCACTGGCTGTGTTTGCACAGGGAAATAAGACATTAAGTTCTCAGTCCTTGAGATGCTGAAAGCACCACAGCAAAGTCACCTGAGACCAAAACCACCTCTGTGCAGAAGGCAGGGGGAAAGCCAGCAGTTCTCTGGGAATCCTAGCACTCAAACAGATACTGTGATAAAGTGAGAGTCTGTCCATTTGATACCTTTCATCCATGAGAACCAAGCCTTCAGCCAGAATGGATGAGCTTTGAAAGGACCTGAAGGGCAGGGATGTTGGAGCTGTGGCTTCCAGAGGCCAGGTGATGGCAAAGCTCGGTTACTCCATGGCAAGGAGCTACAAAAGACCTGTCAGCACTCTGCAGAATGGATCAGCTCTCTGAGGAGCCATTCAGCACTCTGAGAAGTTCCTGCTGATAAAAAAAGAATATCTGAAAAATTGGAAACAGCTTTGGAAACACAGCCCAGAGCTGAGTGGAGAGGAATGGAGAGTGGTGGGATCATGAGCCAAGGCAATAGGAAATGAGGATGGTGAGAATAACATGGGAGATTCCACACCACTGCAGAACTGTCAGGTAATACTGAAGCGTTCTGCAGGCAAAACAGGTCCAGAAAGGCCTCAAATAACATGTAGAGTCCTGAGTCCCTTTTGCAGTAGAAACCAGGAGATAAGTGCAGTTATTTTATTGCGGTCTGAAATTAGGAAGGGGCACCTGCTGCCCTCTCAGCCTACTCAGCTTCTGGTGATGAGATGCAGCTTTTTGACCAGGGACAACCAGCAAAGAGAAACAGGACCATGCTTGATCTTTTGCCTAACCTGGTTAGTGCCAACTGGAGTCTTGCTCTGGCCCCCAACACCTGGCTCAAGCCTTTACCATGACTGACTTCACGGGCTGAGGGTGGCTTGAGCTGTTGTGTTCCCCCTCCAGGAAAAGACAGGCTGCCATCATACAACAGAACAACTGAAAGCACAAAGCATGCATTCAACTACACAGATTAACATTTTACATTGAAAATAAAGGAAGAGTGATTTAACATCAAGAACTGGACACAAAGAATATATTTTTATATTGCTAAGGAAAGAGAAAAAGCCCACCCTAGATAACTCAAGGTACATAAATGTGACTGTCCACTTAAAAAGCAGCTCAGATGAGTCAGGCAAATTGGTGACAAAAGAAGGCAACCAGCTCAATTCCCTGTCTCCTGCAGAGACACCAGCAGCACACCCCTGGCAGCACACACTCATCCCTGTCTTCACACACTTCCTGCAGCTCAAGGACTTCTGAGCCAGAGGTGGGGCCTCTGTCATTTAAAGCTGGGCATGGATCTTTTCCCCATGAATTTGAAAATAGGATGGAGGTGATATTTATTCCCTAAACTGAAGAACAAATCAACATCTTTCCAGCCCATAAGTTTCAAAGTAGCGATTTATTGGTACCCAAGTGTCATGCTCACCCTTGGCCACAGTGATGGATTTCACTAAGAGCTGGATTCTTTAATCAGTGTGTTTTTCTCAGCTAATTTAGCACTGATGAGATGGTCCTCAGTGACAACCCTGGCAGCTGCCCCCTCCTCGTGTCAGCAAACCCAGCAATGTCCTCCCCCTGTCCCCAGCACGTGCCGAGCCCGAGCTGCAGGAGCTGTGCCTGGGCTGGGCAGCCAGTCCTGCCCCCAGAGTCCTGGCAAAGCTCAGTCTCTGCCAGGCCTGTCCTGAGCTCTGCTGGGCCCTGCTGGGAACGGGGCTGGCCCCCAGTGGGCTCCTTCCACGCGGGTCAGGACGGCATCAGATGGTGACGGCTGCAAACCACTGACCTACATTGCCAGTCCCCAGAGCCTTTTGAGACCCCACCGTTTCTCATTAGCAACAGATTCTTATTTATTTCAGATACTCAGTGGCTTCTGCCAACAGACAGCACACTCCTAATTAAAAGCTGAAATCTTTCATAACCTACAAAGTCCTATTTCCACCTCTGCCCCAAGGTGCAGGGAAATGTGAGCTTCCCCGTGTCCTCCATTTAGAGGCAGGCTCCGCAGACAAAGCAGAGATGCATGTTGTTCTATTTTTTTTAAAGACAGCATAAAGCAACAAAGTTTGAAGGACATTCAACATTTATGCTGTGTGCCTACTTAATATCACAAGGGGCTTTCCATGGGAGCAAAGGTTTTCTTAATAAAGGGTCTCATTGGCCGGCTGGATCAAATCATGTATACACCGATATCTTGCTCCTGGCAATACCTTAAACCCCCAGTTAGGCGAGTGTAGAGATTGCAGTGGCCTTGAAACTGTAGCATGGTTTATACATGGTGTACACATCTTTGAGGATTTGGAGAAATCTACAAGGGATCTAATGCTTTTCCACCTATTGACATTTACAAAGCAGTTTAAATCATGCATGAGAGGCCTCAGGCACATGTAGTTCACAAAACATAACTCTGTGCTCCCAGGGAATTGGAGCTGACCATGGCTCTTTATTAGAACCGACAGTGAAAGACAGCTCGTGCAGAGCCCAAACCAGGGGTGCAATGCAGAGATGACAGACTTAATGCCACTGGATGTATTATGCAGATTACCCAACCCAAGCCTTGCTTGTTAAGTAAGTTTCATGCTTTCCTCGCTCCCACTGCCCCTCTTAGGAAATATCCTCCCTGGCTTTATCAAGGGAGCTGTTTCCTAAATTCCTTGATCAATCACCTGCTTTCCAGGACTTCAGATACACCGAGTTAGCTCTGAAGATAAGACAGCGATGCTTGAAGAGTGGAAAACAGCTAAACCTTTGCACCTATTAGCACAGCAGTGCCAGGCACAGAGCAGATGAATACCTTAAAAACCTAAGAGCTATTTTGCTGATGAAAGAATAGGAGGGATTTTAAGGAATCCATCATCCCTGACAAGTCACCTTGTCGCTGTGAATTCCCAGTGCAATGTAATTTTTGAATGTATGCTTTTGCTGTGTACATTCCAATGAAGAGCAAAATCCTGAAATCCTTGCCTAAGTTTTGACCAGTTTTTAATTAAACTCCAAAACTCTCTAATACAGATTATCTGGGAATCAGCCTTTCTACCAGGAGAAAGATTTTTTATCAGTTGATTGTATCTCAAAGCTTGTAAATGGTGCTTAAAACACATCTGAACAGGAGAGCATTCTACGTTCTTCAGGCAGAAGTGTCACTTGTGAAGCTCCTCTTTTGGTGACCGACACACACCTGCGAGGTTCCATGCTGTACACAGGGAGTTTGTTTTGAGATGTGAATTTAAACCACTAACTAGTACACTGACAGGCTCCTGGCACTGCATGTTCCAGTGTCTACCTATGTAAAACCTGCATTTGCGCATATATATATATATATAAAATGAAAAAGATCCATTTAAATTAAATAGGTAAAATTTTATGTATAAAATGCATGCAAACATGTACACCCAGATATAAGTTTTTATATATTACATAATTATGTGCTTTTATTTTTAAAGCTTTGCAGTGACATCTCTGAATTATTACTACTGCCTTTTCTTAGCAGCAAGCTAGGTCACATTAGGCTTGACCTAATAAAATTAAGTTGCTTAATACCACACTTTCAGGGCTGCAGAAGTGCTACTGGCAAACCGAAATTCCTGATTTTATATGTAATTTTTTAGGAACTAGGAAGCAGAAACAGATGTAGACTAACTACCCTGCTTAAGGGGAACCAAGTGAAGGGAATGCTTTTCACAACACCAGTTTGGTTTTCCTTTAAATCCCCAACTCCAAGAAGCCATGAAAGCCCCTCCCAAAAGGCATGTGATGAACATCAGCACAAACAAGCCTAATACAGGGCCCATTTCCAGCCTGCTTTTGTTCCTGGTTGTAAAACACATGGTGAGGCGTGAAGGCTGACACCAGTGGAGACATAGGAGGCATTTACCACTCATACCTAGAATCATGGAGCGACTCCACCTCCTCAGAAATGAGGCTGAGCACACAACAATGAACGTTTCATACGATTTCAGTGCTCGATTCACGGCTGATAGAAACCAGCAAAGAGGTTATAATTGACTTCAGTGATACTGGATCAGGGCCCTAAATAGAACAGGCACCTGCACATTGTAGAGGGAGAGAAGTTAAATCTGTTCAGCTGCTCTGTTCCCAGGTTTTTCTAAAACACCTTTGCCAGGGATACTGCAGCTTTCTCACTGGGTGCTCCGGGTCAGTGCTGGGCTCAGCAGCTCCCTGGGGCAGGGCTGCAGCCATAGCTCAGCACATCTCACCCAGCACAGCAGCACAGGATCACAAAATCACAGAATTTCCTGCGCTGGAAGGGACCCCCAGGGATCACCCAGCCCAGCCCTGGCCCTGCCCAGACACCCCAACAACCCCACCCTGGGCATCCCTGGCAGTGCTGTCCAAACGCTCCTGGAGCTCTGGCAGCCTCGGGGCCGTGCCCATTCCCTGGGGAGCCTGGGCAGTGCCCAGCACCCTCTGGGGGAAGAACCTTTCCCTGAGATCCAAGCTGGGCAGCAACAGCAGCTCCTGAGCAGTTTTAGTCATTCCTGCACTCACCCACTGCATTGTGTCCAGTTTACACTTCTTCAGCCACTGTGTATGTTAAATCCAAGATAAATTTCCAATTGCCATAGGTTTTCATCAGGTAAAAAAAACTGCTTCAGAAATACTGCTCTCAGTTCACATCAGATAAGAAACACTAAAATTAATTTTAAAGTGGACCTAAACATTACTTTATACATCCTGTGATACAGGCTGGTCTACCAGCTGAATGCCATCACAGTTAACCACACACTTGGGAGAACAGCAGCAAAACACCAGTGAAAGACTGGGATAACTCATCTACTACTGACTAAACTGCTGCAAATGCCCTATGAGCTTTAAACACTGAAATTCATCACACACAAAATTCTGATATTGAACCATTTACAGAGCATTGAAAATTGGCAGGGAATAAATACTGAGAGAGGAGAAAAACCCCAAAATTAAATAGTCACCTCCAACTGTATGAGGAAGGCTGTAAGCTGATGACTCAGAGATTGAGGAGGGGTTTGCATATTATACCAATTCACTCCTCAACTGAAACTCAAAAGAACTTACTAATATCAAAACAGTTCATCTGAAAACTAGGCAGAGATTATTTAGCAGAAATAGCAAGGCAAAACTATCTTGTATCAGTAAAGCTGACATGTCAGCAGCTCGTTTTATCAAATTGCAGCTAAACTCAGTGCAAATGTAGTTGCAATATGAAATAAGCCAGGATTGTTTACCTTCAATAGTCTATAAATATCCTTCTAAGGGCAGAACAGCTGCTTTACTGAGAAGTGCACAGATGCAGTTACAACTCCTCATCTATAATTACGAGAATAAACTATATTTCACATTTCTTTCACTTCCAGGTCTTTGATGTTACATCTGAGTGGCAAAGAGCTGGAGAGACCAGCACGGCTGAGTCTGGCAGGTGATTGAGCTTAGCCAGGCCCAGGGCAGGGTCACCGGTGGCCACTGCCCAGGAGGAGACACCTCGGTCCCTCTGCGAGGGGAGCTGCAGACACATCTCTGCGTGGACTCCCCACACAGAGGCAGTTTGGGGCAAGGAGCTGTAAAAGCCATCCCCACAGCAGCAGCAGCAATCCCTGTGGGCGTTCGGGGCCGTGGGGGGCTCAGCCCTGCGCGGAGCAGGGAAGGAGCCCGAGCTGCTGCTGCCTCCCCGTGAGTGCAGCACACGCCGAGGGCAGCCACGGCCACAGGACTGCCCTGGCAGCTCTGCCTGGGCGGAAAACAGCGGCCAGCAGCTGGACTCCATATTCCTGTGGGTCCCTTCCAACTCGGAACACTCCATGATTTTAGGAAAAACAAGTGTGGCTCTATCACACCTGTGCGTGTGGGGGAGGACGGGCCAGGCCGGGAGCTCGACTGCATCCAGCAGGCTGCAAACATTGCAGAGTAACGTGGGACTGCTGCCCAAACGGCTCCTTCCCTTCCCTTTGATCCAGCAGCTCATTTAAAACATTTCTGTCTGTCCTATGAGTGCTTCGTCTCTGGCCAGTCCCCAGTCTGTCACTAATTGGCACCGCTGTTGTCAGGCTTGGGAATGAGGCCAGGGCCAGAATGGGCAAGAAAAATAATCCCCTGCTCGTTCCCCAAAATGGCTGGTTCTCATTGGGAGCATTGCTGACACACACACACAGGAAGGCTACGAAAATGTGCTGCTGCCCCTGTTCTCTGGGAACCAGCTCGTTCTCAGGGGATATTGATCTCAATACGCTATTTAAAAATGCATTAAATACATTTTTTCTCTCTCTATTTGATAGATATAATTATGGCAGTCCCTAGAACAACATGCCTGTTTGTAGACTGCCTTCAAAATCATCTAATTTGTATTGCCAGATGGTATGAATGATTGCTACAGATAAACTTTGGATACGTTCCATTATTAATTGACAGAAGCATGGTCACAGCAGAACGCTCATCCCACACTGCCTAGCTGACAATTAATGGTTAAAAGATGAAACTACTGAGGAAAAAATGAGTCCCCAGAGTCCCAAGTCCCATTTTATAGCCTTGAGAATTAAATTTAAATAACCAAAATGTATTATGCTCTCAGATCTCTCTACCAATCTCCTTGCACTTGTGCAATTCCCAACCCTGCCAATAGCTCTGTACAAGCGATGGGATGCAGGCTTGGTGAGCCATCCAGTGGGATGGGATGGGTGGAGTGTGACAATCCTATGGCAGGTTCAAGAAATCACAGTTGTAACAAGCGAATGTCCCCACTGAGGCTCACTGCAGATGGCTGGTTTGGAGCTCATCTTCCACAGAAAACACAAATGGAGCCATTGCAACAAAGAGCACCAAATGCTGGGTGCTGCAGACACGACACCTGCACTCAGAGGAATGGTGAAGTCACCAGGAAACGAGGAAACCTTGGATCTACGTGCTTTAGAACACTGATCTCTAATGATCACGTCCTCAGTGAATTAAGCAAAAGCTGAGAAAAAGCCAAGTGTTTACTGATTAAAATTTTTCATTTTTCAAGCTATTCCACCAGGACACAAGATACACAGAAAGAACCTTTTTTAAAGAAGGAGACAAGCTTTTTTAAAAGAAATTCCCAGATTTGGGATAAAGAACATTCACCAGTGACATGGACCTGAAATATAAATAGATGATGAAGGGTGCCCTAAGATGTGAAAAACAAAAAAGAAACGCTTTTTAGCTTCTTGACTTGCAATGTTTTTTCCTCTTAGTACCTACTGAATAGCATGACACCTCTTAGAAACAATATTTATATTACAGCACAACTTTCATCTGCAAACTCTTGCATGTCAGATAGATTTGCACACTCCTTTTCATAAACACACATCCTGAGCATAAACAGCTGAAAAGGTAAATAAATTACTCCTCCTGAGGTAGGACAATATGGCAAGCTGGCAGAGAACACCTGTACTATATGTGACCTAGAGACTGCTGTGAACAGGGCTCCAGCTGCAGAACTGGTTCTGCAGAGATGGGAAAGGGTACAAAAATCCCAAATAAAGTCTGACTGGTGCAGGCTGAGAACCTCTTCTCTGCCCTCCTGTACACATGGAGTGGCTATAATGATATGCAGTGATCACAAATATCCCCAGTTCAAAAGCTGAGCTGTGGATCCAGGTCATTAACGATGGTAAGACACTGATTTGTATGTGCAGAAGGTAAACACGCCTGAAAAAAAAAACCCCAGGACTTGTGAAGGGCACAGATTTCCTTATTGTTTTATTTGAGTTCAGGTCCAGCCTCATGCTACCTTCTGGTGTGTTTCTGACCTCGTTCCTCAGTCCTAGGCATGGCTGCATTTCCTCTGGCTGGTATCTGTGGCATAAACACAAAGGTGATACCTACAGTCAGCATCGGATCTGACTGTTCCCGACAACTCCTGTGATACAGCAACCTCAGGGACTCGAGGACACATCTGTGAGTAGATGTAGTAGCTGCCATCTGCACGAACTGCATTATTTAACTGCATTGGCACTGATTAACATTTGCTGTAACCTATGGTAATGGGCTCTGGGGGCTTTCCATGTCTGCTACACAGTGGCAGCTGATGTCTCCTGCTCCATCCTTAAAACAGGATGTTTTAATTTTTAATGGAGCACATGTTCGATTGGCTATACAAACAGGCTAATCTGCAAAGCATGTGCTCAATAACAAGCCAAGCTATGCAGCCAGAATAACAACACTGCTTTGCCATGCACGAGAAGCAAAAGGCTTCCTGCTCTGTGCCACCATCACTCAGTGCTGATGGTCAAGAGAAATGACTGTGCACGTTCCCCATTTCAACCACAGCCCTTAGGAACTGCCTGTTCCTCAGCTGCCCCTCGGGCTGCCAGCTCGCTTCTCATTTGGGGAACTAAACTGGAGAGTTGACAAAGTTCAGGTGCCTGGAACAGAAATCACAGGGGTGCAGCAGAAGCATTTGGAGGCAAAGCTGAGAGGGGAGAGCTCGGCCGGGGCTGGGGTGCAGGGGACAGGAGTCAGCTGGTGGGCATTTAGGCAGAGAGCAGAGACATGGATGCTTCCCTACTGCTGGAAACAATGCATGAATAAAATCCTACATGACCATTCCTCCTCTCAGATCTCCCTAAGCCACAGACACTGTCCTCAGGGCTTGTCTCCTGAAATCACCATGTCAACATGGAGTGTCCAACAGCCCAGGCAGCCCCTCGGATGCTGCCCTGGCCTACTCCCAACCCTGTGCATTCTGCTCGTGCTCCCAAAGCAAGGAGGATGCTCCAGAGAGGCTGTAACACAGAGTTTTAACCTGTTCCTGCTGGGTGCAGGGAGGCTGCCACAGCCACCAAGGCCCTTCCCTGAGGGAGCATTTCTGGGGTGGCATACAGGGTCTGACTGATATCCTGCAGGCAAACAGGGAGCAAAGATCACTTCCACAACAGGCACATGCTAACAAAGAAAAAGGAGAAAAATAAAGGCAGCAAAATAAAGGCTGACATATTTCTTGGAGAAGCTTAAGCAGATGGGTGGGAATCCAGGAATCTTGGGCCTTTAGGGTGCCTGTGAAAGCTTAGGTCAGGTTATTAATTTTCCAGATTGAAGGTGTTTGCTTCGGTTTCAGATTTTTTCCTGTAAGAAGAATGTTTTCCATAGTTCAGTAGGGTTTTTATCTGTTTCTTTGAATCACTTGTTACCTCTGACCTGATTTGTCTACAGAATATGTCAAATCTGTAACAAGCACGGGCTGATTAAACGATTAATGGAATGCTATTTTAGGACAGCCTTGTCTTGCTCCAAACCTGTACTCATGACTGTTTCTGACGCATAAACATGAACCGACCTTTCAAAAAGGTCACTTTTATTTTTCAGTTTTCTTCCATGATGAATTATGCTTTTGAGAAAGGCACTAAATTACGAAGCCTTTCATTAGATGTAAGAAAGTTGGAGGAATGTTAAGAGGAATTTCTTTCCTCTGGTCTTCACAAAGTACACTTAGGAAGCTGTTTCATGATTGCATTAGTAAATACATCTACCGAGCTAATGAACACCTTTTCCTGCCTTAAGACATGAATTTTGAAGATGCTAACCCAATTATCCCCCTCATAAGTGGCCAGCCAGGTCTCAGTGCAAGAACTTCAGCACCGAGAAATGTATTCTGCCTATGGAACCAATGGATCCATTTCCAGCAGTGTTCTGCTGCCAGAGAACAGACCTGGCATTCACCCTTCGCCTGTGGCTACCCTGGAAGCACATGTGAAAAATCAGACTGTTATTACTTATTTAAGGTTTTTGGAAGGTGATGGAACATTCCAAAAAACACATATAAAAAGCACTGTAAATTCACTGTGAACTTAGAAGAAGGGGTAAAACATCCTCACAAAGCAACCTAAAACCCCAATTGGTGAATGCTGCCTGGTTCTGGGTGGAACCACGTGAGAAATCCCAGCCTGAGCTGAAATGCTCCATCTGCCTCCCAGCAGCATTATCAGCCTGAGCTGAGCTCTACAACAAGAAGATCTAAATCAATGAGGGCAGTATTAGAGTTTAAAGATAAAGCAAGTATTGATTGGTGTGCTGAGGCCCAAGCTTTGAACCCTTTTGATAAGAGACCTTGTCTATTTGAGAAGTCAAAAGCTCCCAGGAATGTAAGCAGATTCAGTCTCCTGCCATGCGAAGGGGCAAACAGATCATCTCTGGTTACCTTTCCTTCTATCACAACAACCCTCCCCATGTATGAAATAGTCCCCTGCACAGTGGCAGTCGTGCAAGCCCAGCTCTCAGGCAGTCAGGGAGAGAAAACCAAAGCCATGGAGTTCAGGTCTCTCCGCTACAGAGTTGGGGAAGCTGACTCCATCTCATCTGTAACTCAGGAAGGTTTAGTCTGCCCTACAGAAACCAAAACGCTGCTACATTAATGCACAAGGGTGTCCTTTCCATCAAGTTACTTAATTAGCTTATCTGGAGAAAATACTATACCAATCAAATTAAATATTAATCACATATAAACTGCTGATCACAATCAGCTGGGGGTTCACGCATGCAGAACACAGGGATCGCAGTGTGATTTCTTTTCCCAGAGAGTTTCCTCCTGCTCTCTTTCCATTGCCAATTTAGCAAATTCATACAAGAAACAAAGCCTGAGTTTTCCAAGTACAACATGAACAACAGACCAGAAGTTTTTCTACACTAAAATATTGAACTAAAAATTCAGTTCCTTTAAATCTTTCTAAATCCTTGCCTCTGATTGGGTTCATTAATAAACATGCTGGTTTTGTTACTGGGAGTGACATATGGCATAATCCGCTAACAGGAAGAAGTATTTTGCATTTTATTGTAGAAAACAAACATGCAAACAGGTTTTCACAGATGGCTTTCTTAGCTTCTGGGAGAGAAAAAAAAAGCTTAATAATGCTTGAAAACAATTCTTTCTCCCCCCTTCTTATGAGAAGAGAAAAAAAATTGACTAGAACTGCTTTTCAATTAAAGTAAGTTCTACTCTAGATATCAGCTCTACCCCAGCTCCCTTCATACTACTGCTATTTCTTTAGTTATGCATAAAATAAAAGCCTATCAGCTTGCCAGTATCTGACAATATGTGCCCAGGAAAAAAAAAACCCAGGGTGAAATTCTTGTCTTTGGTTAACTGCTGAGTGCTGTGAGAAAACCACCAAAGTAACCACAGAAGGCTTTTAATCAGGAGGGATTTGGAGCTCAGGAACTAGACCTCTGCCCATATTCCCTTATCACATGTGAGGATGTGAAATCTATGGTCCATAGTGTTGGAAAAACAGTGTATTATTTAAAATTTAAATTATGAATAAGCTGCAGTAAGTCTGAGAAATACTTCTGTATGCACTGCAATACTTGCAAGTGTAGAGCACCTTTCTCTTCTGGTCATTCTCCCTCAGACTTGTGATGTTGTTCCCTCACCACCTTCTCCCTGCAGCTGCTTGGGAGCAACACAGACCTGCGTGAGGTCAGATTTGCAGGATCACTGTGCAGTCCTGTCCAGCATATCCAGCACTGTACAGCCCCAAGGCAACCCAATTCCCTCTCCACGGTGTGCACACTCCTTGCAGCAAGCACAGACCTCTGGCTGTCTGTGAGGACTGTGATGTCTGTAAAGAACCACCAACTACGGCCCAGTGTAGTGCCCCAAAGCTTTTTGGGATCTGATGCTAAATAAATCCTTAAAATACCTGCCATTTCCATGTGATTAAACCCCTGCCTACCTCACTGTGTCCAGTCTAGAGAGGGAGATGTCACTTGCCACAGGTGACAGTGATCCCTAACGGAAGAAGTGTGCGAACAGCTCACTTGCCTGAGATTGCAAATTCCACCCTACTCTGACCAGAAAGAAGGATGCAAAGCCAGCTGGCAGCCTGGTCTAGTGCAAGGTGTCCCTGCCCATCACAGGGAGGTGGAACTGGATGATCTTTAAGGTCCCTTCTAACCCAAACCATTTGAGGATTCTCTGAACTGCTCATGAGCACAGGAACCGGGTCCCTTTCCTGCATTCTGCAATGCTGCTGCTGTCCCTTCCTTACCCTCGGTGGAGGCAGAAGTGCTCACCTATAGAAAAGCTGAAAGCTGTGGCAACTCTGCAGGTGAGGTAACAGTGGAATCAGGAATGGTCCTGCCTGGTAACTTCCACTCATATTCCTAGGACTCTACCAGAAGAGAGAAATACTCTTTCTAGCAGGAAGAACAGTGCGTTCCAAACTCCTACAAAACCCACCTTGCACTTTGGGAAGACCCCACACTCTCTAAGGGTACACACAAAGCCTATAAAGTTTGTTACTGCCATCCCAGTCTCATGGGAGTAGGACAGACCCAATTTCTGTAGGATGGGAAAGGGGGATCAGCTCAATGCATGGACTGCAGGGTTCAGGTCTGCCCTGTGCTAGCACACAAACCCAGAAGTTTCCTGCAATAGGTGTGCTTAAGCACTCAGGTTATCTAGGTGGTGAAAGCAACCAGCCTAATCCCTGTATCTCTTCTGCATGAGGAATCTGAGCTGATGGCATTTAATCAGCTCCAAATTTACACTACTGATCACCTTTTCCATTTAATCACGACTGCAGCCTTTTGAGAAGTAATTCCCTTTGGTTAAAATTAACAATGACAGGCTGTGTTTTTACACACTGTTGAAATGCGTAAAACAATCAGATGGAGGAAAAAAAAATATGCCCTCCTTTTTCCAAGCTGATTTACGATATATATGCAAACCCTATTAAAGTTAAACCATGCTTTTCAGTGAAATGAGGATTTCCAACAAGCTGCTCTCCATTTTATTTAAGGATCCCAATGACTGATACAAACAGTGGTAATCAGCTCTATTGCTAATACAGGACATTTGGGCTGAGAGATAACACTTAACCCCTAAGTGAGAAACAGCTCATAAATCACAGCCACTTTGTGGGGAAACTTAAGACCCTCTCTTGTGAGTAGAAATCAGATGATATCCTGCTGAGACCCGTTATACGCTTTTCTCCAAAATCTAAAGGTTAAACATAAAGAGAAATTAATGCAGAGAAGGAGGGAGATCAGGGGAAGTGGGGACAGGAGTAGGTGGCTCAGAGGAATGCAAATACCTACATAACTGGGTTAATCTTATCACGACAGATAAGACAAAACTGGGGAGGATGTGGTTCCAGCTTGGAGGAAAAGCTCAGCTCTCAGGAAGTGGCAGGGCCTGGCAGAGGCCTTCTCGCTGCATTGGATACATCCCACACCTCCCAGCAGAGGCAGAGGCAGCAGCAGAAGTCCCTGCATGTCCCAGGCATGAGGACACAAAGGGCACATGAGGCTGTGCAAGGCTGTGGCTGTTACTTCTGGGATAATGGGATGCCCAGAGCTGGGAAAGGCCTTGGAACCCACCCCTGTCTGGGGAAAACAACCACAACTGGCACCAGACATGGAGCCAAACTGACAGGTACCATGGACTACCTGGAATCACAATACAGAGGATGAATTTGAGGCCAGCACTGGGGAGGTTTTGATTTAACCCTCCTACATGAAGAAACACAAAAGTCCAGTGAGGAATTTCTCTGTGTCCGGCACTGACAGTGGCGTTAGGAGACAGAAGATCAGAGGATTTGCTGGGAGGTCCTGTCCCACTGCAAATCAGCAGCAAGGTTTGAACTGGTGCACCTCATCCATCAAATACTCCCCAAAGTGCTCAATCACAACATGCCAGCTGGAAATTACTCATTGTAACTGTTCACTCGAGGATTTTACCGTGTTTTGACCGTGGAAAAGAGAGGTGAAAGCCACCAGCAGCCTCCACAGCCTGGGAGTGTTGGTGTCTCTGCCGTGCCCAGGTGCCCAGTGTCTCTCCCTGGTTCTGGCACATGTGTGGATGTCACAGGGGAAAACCCCCAGGAATGAGAACACCCTGATATGATGAGGTTTGGGGTTTGCAGGGGGGTGATGGGAGAAGAGCAGGAAAGCAAACACAGAGGGAACATCCCTTTGGAGAAGAGCAGAAGAACCCTTTGGCTCTGCTGGTTTTCCTGCCTCCCAGCTGTGCCTCCTACAAGGCTTATCACTCTGGGGCTGTGGGCTACAAGCAGCCAAGCCCAGCACTAAAGCTGTGGAAAGCTTGTTTTTCTGGGAGCTGGTTGGAACTATGGTGCAGATAAACATGGACATTTCCTCCCAAGATTACACTCCACTACAACTTTTTCTGCCTGCGTGTGCTGCCTGCAGAATGTTGAACTTGTTTCCAAAATAAATAGCTCCCAAAGAGGGTTTAATAGGGTTTGCTGTTTTCCAGAGGAAATAGATTGCAAACAAACTGTTTCCTGCTCCTATTTCAAACAAATTTTGGTCCAATTATTTTCTTTTTTAGCATAAAGCTAAATGGACTATTCTGCCCTGTCCCTGACTGAGTCCAAGCGTGATTTCTTTTGATTATGCTTTTATGTTGCAAAATGCAGGGCTCTGGCGACAGAATGGGTGGCTTGGGGAGAGGGGCAGCAATTTTTTTCTCCTTTTTTATTTTTTCCTCTTTTATTTATTTTTTTTTTTAAGTGTGCCAAAGCTTGTCAGCGCTCACTTTGGTGCTTGCTGTGCCTGAATAAAAACACTGAAGGAGGCAGAGGATGGGAGGGAGGGAAAAACCCCCAAACAAAATAAGCACTGTCCCCCATGCCCAGGGGAGGCTGGCACAGAGGTGGGCAGAATTCAATAGCCTCTATGCAGGGCATATCTCAAGCACTGGATGAAGCCTGATTTCCGTTTTCTCCTTATTATTCTTACTGGGTTTATTTTTTTCCCTTAATCCAGTATTATTTATTTTTTTCCCACTGGAGCAGTGACAATTAGTAGCAGTGGGGAGGGGAAACCTTGGCAGATTTCCCATCCTGACCTTTAATCCAAAACACAACTACACAACTTGTGGTCCAAAAGCTTCCTAAAATAAAGCTCCATCCTTTCCTTTGTTTAATTTATAAACAGTGTTGATCAGAAAAGAGAAAGGGGGGGAAGGTCCCCTTGTTCCTCTTGATGGGAGTTGAATCTCATCATGTTCCTGGTATGGTGGGGAAAGCTGGGAAATTTGTCACTGTCTGGGTTAGTGGGGTATTACCAAGAACCAAACCACTGATTTCCTTGAAGATAAAGACCTTTATTTTGGCTGCAATGTAGGAATGTACAAAACACATTCTCATCTTCCAAGTCAAAGAAAGAAAGAAAGAAAGAAATCTGTTTCTATTTGTCTGGCTGTCTATAGCCCAGGGGTAATAAATTCTATTGCAGGGACAAGGATGAAAACCAATGTTTTTCATTTTTGATATCTGGATTTAAGAAAAAAAAAAAATCCAAGAAAGATCTTTATATGCCAGAGTCTGAATCAGCCTCCAAGGCCCTTCACAGAGTGAACCCTGGTGCAGATTCTCAGCAAAGGCACCAGCTCCTAGCCCTAATTACAGACAATTTTTTATATCTATTTTCACTTCTTTGACAGATCCAGAGAAAGGCGTGTGCCTTGGTAATTATGGCACAAGTCTGGAAGGTTCCATTTTCCTACTGATTTATATTAATGATCTTGGGCAAGTCACTTAATGCCTCTGCCAAACTTTCTGCTTGGGATCAAGACCCCAGTTATTCAGTGAAACTCCAGAAGCAGAGAAGGAATGTCTGTGAGCATCTCCACAGGAGGGTTCGATGTGTTTACTTGGGAACCATATCTGGATGGGCTTTTCAGTCTGGGAAAGGCTGCAGCAATGGGGCGTTGTCTGAGTCTGCATATCAGGTAAGAAATTGGATCACTGCTTGGGCTCATATTCACAGAAAAAAGGATTTTAATCAGAAGTCCTCTTACTTATCTGCAAATACTTTGCTCCTGGGAAGGCAGAGCAGCTTCCAGTCTGTTCCAGGTTCATCTCACACGTGCCCTGTGCTGCTGCTCAGCACGAAAATAAATTCCACCTCTAAGAGCCAAGAGATGCACATGACAGGTTCCACCTGATACACAGAAAAAGGCCTTGAGACACCTAAGTGACTACCAAATACCTGCTAGAGAGAGAGAAACTCAAACTCTTTGGTGGCTTTTAACTTAATATTTCTTAATTAAAATAAAATTGAAGAGAGGGGAGAGAAAAAAAATCCAACTCTTAATTGTGTCAGCCATGGAAGAAATCTGAGATTGAGGGCTCCAGAGAAGAGAAAGTCCTTTTGGATTAAAACTCTACATTTTATATTTTATCTCCAAAAGGCTATAAATGAGGTTTGGGATTTAAAAAAGATTTCATATGATTTTGTAATTACCCAAGTTACTATTACCTGATTAACACAGGAATCCTAATAGTCTGTTGCACTTTCATTTCTCCAGTTGTGGTTGTCATGGGGCTTGGCACCTGTCACCTGTTCATTTACAGGCATTTTAATTAACCTACATTATGTATGCTTTTTTTTTTTCTCTTGGATTTAGTGCCTGAATTTCATATTAAAAAATAAAGTTAATAGCTACCTGAAGGAGGGCTGCTGCCAAAACATTCACAGTCGATCCTGCCACATCCATTTATCAGTACCTGTCGCAGCCGAGCATCCACCAGTGCTTAATTGGAAGAAGTACAGGGTAGAATAAATTCCTCCTTGAGTGATATAGGCCTGACACCCAGCACTACAAATTTAGTCTTTTATGTGTAGCTACAGACAACCTGGATATGCCTGGTTGTGTTTGGACCTACTTTATGGGTCCTAATTCAGACAAAAAGTCTTTTTGATTTTGCCTCAATATTGACAGACAAATCAGGCCTGCCTCTTTGAGGACATAATCCTAGGAAAAGGAGTAAAGAGATAAAAGTACCATGAACGAAATTCCATGCAGGTTAAATGGTTCCCCTCAGCCACTCAGAGCAGGTCGTTTCCATGTTTCACCAACCATTGCACCTGGTCTGACCTTGGAAAGCAGAATTTACCCCAAAGCCGAAGAGGGGCAGGTCAGGTCCCACTCCCTTACACCAACTCCAGCAGTTTTCACTGCAGAGCCCCAGGAACCCCCCAGGTCTCTGCAGAGAGGCCTCTGCAAAGCCAGCCCAGCCCAGCACACACAGGAGAAGTGCATGAGGTGGGAGGGATGAGCAGACACTTCTTCCTGTGCAAATCAATGAAAGGTCCCTAAGAAAGGTCCCTGGCAGGGGGGGTGAGCACACAGGGCACTGAGAACCACCCCTGGAAAGGTCTCCTGGGTCCTGCAAGGGACGTGGGGGACACAGTGGAAAGACTGTCCTAGCACCTTGTGCAATTATTGCAGCAGCTGGGAACCAGGTACTCTGTCATCTGCTAGTACAGACCAATCCTTACTGCCTGCACTTCCAAAGTGGCCTGTACAAGACAGGGAGAGGCTCATCTGGGACCTGCAGGTCTGAAAGGAATGCAGAGCAGTGAGTATTTACTGAGCATTTACTGAGTATTTATTGAGCATTTACTGCTCCCCCAGCCATGCCAAGGAGCCCTTCACACCTTTAAACCTGGCCCTTCCCCACTGGGGTCTGTCCCTCTCACAGTCTGAGTCTTCTCCTTCCCCTCTGGGTGGAGGCAAACCTGTTCCAACTGCAAGGCCAAAATAAAGGAAACGAGCTGCCAGACTGAGCCAATTTCCTCAAAAACCAGTTTTAATTTTCTAAGAAGCTGCACTGTGCTCTGCACTGTGAGAGTCACCAGGCCTGGGCTCTGATGGTTTCCAGGAGAAGTGTGTCTGCAGCCCAGGTCCCACAGTGAGTGACCTCCTGCTCTCTGAGCAGGGATGCGTTTGGAAGCACACTCAGGTTACCAGCAGCGGGAGCAAGTTTTGTTGGAATTAACAACGATAATGTCAGGAGGGCTTTAATATGTTAGTTAATATGAAGCAGTTAAACAGTTTTTTTCATTTCACACAGGCCCATGATGATCCTCAAGGCTGACAGATGAAGACACATGCATTGAGGAGAGACAGCATCGGTGATTATGGATCTTATAACCCACTTGGGCCATTAACTCTCAGAATTCTCAGTATTCTGCCCCTTCCAGAAGGAATTCACAGGTTGGTGTAACTGCAGAATTTTTGCAGTGACAGTCCCTGCCTGACAGCAGCTCTCAGACCTTAAATGGACTCCGTAGCATTTGACAATTCCACCCCCCCTCAGGAGGCCAGGCTGGAGGACACCAATTACAAACCAGTCCTGAACTGGTGTGAACCCCACGCTGCTGCACATGGAAGAGTTACCAGCGCTCTGAAACAGACTGGGGGCACAGCACAGTTTACGGGGAAACATTTGTAGTTTAAATCAGATAATCAATATACACCTTATGGCATACAACTGTCCCTTTTGACAACAGATAAACAGAAATTACTTGTTGATTGGGTCTGTCAGCACCAGAATACAGTTTCCAGGGAGACATGAGCATCAGGAGGAAGGATGGGAAGACACAGAGTACCTCTCCACAGTGTAGGCATGGTACCCACCACAAAATCATGGTTAGACTTGACACAATCCATGGATGGAACTCCAGAGAACAAACTGTCTGATCACATCAACAGGAATAAATAGATGAGACCCCACCACCCAAACAGTGCAGAGAAGGACTAACCCTCCAGTCAAACAGGCCACCTGACTGTGCACCAGAAATTTGCTTTATTCATTCAAATCCTTATTCAAAACCTGTTCCTGGTCCCACAGCTCGAGGGACACAGCAGCCCCAGCTGATAAACCCAGCAGCAGCAGCAGCACATCGCCCCTCGGCCTCACACTTTACGGCTCCAGGAAAATTAATAGGAAGCCTGAATCAAGTCCTTTAAAAATGAAAAGGAGAGCAGAGCTCCAGGAAGCTGATGGCAACACTGATAATAAAAACACAAAAGACATTTCATTTAAGACAAGAACTCCAGCTTGTTTGGAACAGGAGGGAATTCAGCCTGCTCGCTATTCCTCTGTTCTCCCCCTCACCTCCCGTGTACCATCAGTGCCTTCTCTCCTCACATTCCCAGCCTGCCCTTTGTTCAGTCCTTAGAGCTGAGTCTGGGGCTGGGGACAGGAGATGGGGAAAGGGGGCACGAGAGCTGGTGCCAGGTTTGACAGCTCAGCACTTTGGGGCCGGGCTGGTGGAGAAGAGCCGGTTCTGCTCTCCAGCCACTGTGCACAGATGTCAAACGGCTGCGGAGCGCGGAGCCAGCCCCCAGATCTTAATTCTTACAGGATTAATTGTCGAGATGAGCTGCACTTCAGCACAGAACGAGAGAAGAGCTTTTTCCTTTTAGCATCGGCGCTGCTCCTCAGAGCCTGGATCTGAGCCATCCCTTCCCTCGCTGTTTGCCCCTCCATTCCCGGAGCCATCTTTGCCTGCAGTGCCTCTTGCATCAACAGCCAGGCAAGTACAGCTGGGAACTCTCCCAGGGCCCATAACTTCAACTGCACACAGTCTCCTGCTCCAGGCAATGATCTGCTCTGCTTCTTCCTACTTCAGCAGCTCTTTCTCACTATGAAGAAGGACAATAAAACCCCCCAACTCCATCTCCCCAACCGTGATCCTGAATGTTCTGCATTTGTGTCAGTGCCTTTGAGTCACGCAGGAAGCGTGGCCACGAGGGGGGGGGGCTGCCAGGCAGAGCCGAGGACTCGCAGTTCAATCCACCTTGCCAGCAGCAAAACAAGAGCATAATTCTTACCATAGCACTTCAGAGCAGGGGCAGGGAACACCAAGGGAAATGTCACCATGACTGGGTGCACGAGGTGAATGTGACCCTCTAAAATTAGCAGGAACTCGCACATCCCCTTTTTAGTGCTGCAATAATTCTCCCCGAGTAGCGAAAATAAAGACTGGAGCATACGGTTTCTATCTGTGCTGCACAGAAACTGATTAAAAATGCTAACAACCATGATTGTCCAACAACCAGGAGCTCCCAAGAGGCTCATACACACAGATGGTGATTAGTTTGGGATGGCCAGAACAATCACTAGTACCATGTTGTAGTAACACCCACAGACTATCTGTCACAGTCCCAGGAGACACTTAAAGGCTGTTTACTTCATACAGTTAACTTGAACCATAAGCTTTACAAGCCTCTTTGATACATTTTTAATCACTCTCCTCATAAACCTATAACATTTCCCTGCACTGGTACATGGTTGGGTTCTGTGTATCACAAACTCCTCATCAGGCTGGAGGGAGGATGACGGTGACATTCCTGGCGAGCCCACCGTGTCACTGCTGCCCAAAGCCCCGTGTCACCTCTGCCTGAACTCTCCGTGTCACCACTGCCCAAACACCCATGTCACCAGTGTCCAAATCCCCCGTGTCATCACTGTCCAAACCCACCATGTCACTGCTGACCAAACCCACTGTGTCACTGCTGCTCAAACCCCCAGTGTCACCTCTGCCAGAACCCACTATGCCACCTCTGCCCAACACGGCCCAAACCCAACGTGTCACTTCTGCCCAAACCCCTATGTGTCCTGTGTCCAAACCCATCATGTCAGCTCTGCCAGAACCCACCATGTTACCACTGCCTGAACCCGTTGGGTCACCTGTGCCCAAACCCACTGTGTCACCACTGCCCAAACTCACTGTGTCACCTCTGTCCAAACCCACCATGTCCCACTGCCCAAACCCACTGTGTCACCTGTGCCCAAACCCACCATGTCCCACTGCCCAAACCCACTGTGTCACCTGTGCCCAAACTCACTGTGTCACCTCTGTCCAAACCCACCATGTCCCACTGCCCAAACCCACTGTGTCACCTGTGCCCAAACCCACCATGTCCCACTGCCCAAACTCACTGTGTCACCTGTGCCCAAACCCACCATGTCCCACTGCCCAAACCCACTGTGTCACCACTGCCCAAGCCCAGGGTTCCCACCAGGTCCTGGGCTCCCCCTGCTCTCCAGACGGACGTGATCCAGCACAGCTCTACCTGGCAGTGCCAAAATTAAGACATTGACAGTGGCCACGTCACAAATATTAAGATGGTTAAACACAGGCAATTGTTTATCTTTGAAGACTTCCATTTCCCAAATTCTCTGTGGCTCTGGGTAAGTGAACACTTGCACTGAGGCTGGTGCAGGGCTTGGGAGGGTTTCTCCGTTAGGTCCAATATCCTGAATGTTTCTGAGCACTATGTGCATTCTTGCTGCCAATACTGTATTTCTTCCAGAGATCATAATCTTTCTTTAAACAAAATGAACAGTTTTGTAATTTAAACCTCTCAAAGAAGAATCTCCAAGCAGCAAAGCAGCCCTGCCCTCACCCCCCAGGCAAACTGCAGGGTCCGGAGGCTGCAATCCACCTCACGTGAGCAAACAGGGCTGTTTGTCCAGGCAAAGCCCCGAGAGCCGATGGAGGAATTAATCACTCCTAAAACCTCGTCCAGAGGCAGGGCTGGGGAAGCAGCCCCAGACACCAAGGCTTAGTTCTGTCAGGGCAGTGATTGCCCCCGGGAGCTGGTGCAGTGAAGTCACTGGGAAAGCAGGTTAATTTACAGCACAGGGAGATGTGGGGCACAGGCTGTGGAAAGCCACTTCTGCTGCCGCCCTCACTGGTGTAAATTTAAATAACTCCCACAGAGAAATCCAAGATTCACACTGAGCAAATGTTAGTAGACTCTGCTTCTCCTTTGTTGTCAGTTTTTCTCCTTTAATTGCCTCATCTGTTTGGAGAGAATATGTACCCACAAATGGATTTTTTTTAATGTTTCCTTTGCCACCTATAAAGTTGTTTCTGCTTCTGTCCCTTACCCGTATGAGATCACTTCCCACCTCTGGGCAGTATGAGGTAACCTGGTTTAGAGGTCTCAGTACAGATCTCAGAGACTGGAAAGTCATGGCTTCACTTGGGGACGTTCAGTGAGTGAAAATGGGATGGGGTGTTAGTGCCCTGTTCAGAGAAGTGGAACAAAAATATTGAAAAACTGAGAGACAAATTAAATGTGAAGGAATCAATCAATATATGATTCTGAAAATGTGAAATCCTACAATATAGAGGTGCCAAATGGCATTAAGGATAGGTATCTCAGCTGTTGTGTTAGTGGTGAAAATAACTCTTTGTTTGTAGAAAAATTACACAAAATACATGGTTCCAATAAGAGTTATCTTAATACCAAAGAAACTTCCTGTATTTATTAAAAATATAGATTACTTTTTAAATTTGATGCAGATTTTGAAATGCAAAACTCAATCCTATGCTGTTGGGGAGCTTTGGGTGTTTCAGTATGGAATTTTAAAACATATCACAGACCTGTAGCTAAAAGCAATTAAAAACCATAAGTTTTGGAAATTTCCAAACATAAAGAAACAGCAGACAATATTTGTTTTCACTTTATTTTTGCTTCTACTCACACATTGCCAATCTGAAGTGCAAGAATCCGTACTGGCATCTCCATAGCATTACCTGTCAGGAAGATGTCCAAGCCTTTTTTTATCTCAGCTTTGCTTTTTAAAGCCTCATGAAGACGTTAGATTATATATTGTATAATTTAGTATCCCACTGGCTGTTCCAAGCCAGCCTTTTGGAGCCACGACAGCTCCCACTGTGAGTGTGGGGCTTGCACACCTGGAGCTGCAGTGGTGTTGGGACCTCTCACACTCTGTGCAGCTCTGCAGTTCCTCTTCCTTATAGACCCAAGATCCCAAATGAAACCCAAACTACCTGAGAGCAGACCATAGCTGGTGTGTGCAGAGCACCCACAGAGTGCTGGGCCAGCCCCGTGTCCGTCGCTTCCCTGTGTGCTCCTGTCTGTGCATCCATCTGTTCCCGTCTCCCGAATGGTGAGGTCATGGCAGGCACTGTCCTGGTTCAGCACCTACCAAAAGGGGCTCTTGTCTGTCCCTGGATATCCAAGGAACGATGCTAATTCAAGAGTGATGGTGGCACCCAAACTCAAGGAGCATGAATGGTGTGAAGGCCACAGGAAGGCTGTGAGTGGCTGTGAGCCCCCGGTCACACTGGAGCTCAGTAATTCCTGGGGGTGACCAAACTCGTGTTTGGTGTAAGGCAGCAAAGCCACAGCAGGGATGAACACAGAGCCCAGAGCAGCCAGCCCTGCCCTGTGCCTCCACCACCAGGGCACACTTCCTCCTCCATGAGTCTCCTTCCACATGATGCCACCGCTCTGGGCCCTGTTTGCCAGAGGCAGATATTAACACAGAGAAACTCTTCTCCACCCAGCTTGCATGGCTGGGAACATATTGCCCAATCCAGCAGCTGAAAGGAGAGCAACATGATTAATGGAAATGTGCCTTGCTTACTTGTAAGCTCTCTACTCCCCCACCCACACATAGACATAAACTTTTACAGCTTTGGCTACTTAAGATCTTAACCAGACGATCTGCACAGGGTTATAAACCATGGTAGGAACCCTCAGGCAACAGGGGCCCTACATTAGCAACCACTCGGTATTGAACAATTAGATTGATACTCATCAATCATTTACTTGAAAAGAAGAAGAAAATATATTAAAAGGGACTGCAGGGGATTTATCTTCCCATACTGATAAATTGTTAAAAATTAATGAACTAGAGCAACTCTGAAGGAGAGTAAAGCAAAACCCCCAAAAACCTCAACCACCACAAAATCCCCACCAGCCCTCAGAAAGCTCTTAAAGGGGGTCCTGCGTTGAAGATACTTTGTCCTCTCTGGCCTGATGGGTATTTTGCTTTTGTTTTCCTGTGTGTCTGGTAGCGTTGATGATATTCTCCATCCACTGTTCTTTCCCTGGCACTTTGCATCCCAGGCACAGGACCACTTTTTCGTTTGTTCCTGGAGGAAGGGAACAAAGGCACCACAGTTTGCAATCCCCATTCACCAACCAGTTCTGACTTGCATATGGGCACTCTTCTTTATTTAGCAGAAGGCTATTTAAGAAACTTCCCACCCCTTTCTATCCTTTAAACTGTCAAACCCTGCAGCACAGCTAGAGCCATGAAATCCAGCAAGGTGCCCAAACTTTGTGCAATACAAAGCTCCCTGGCAGCTTACAAATAGCCCGAGGGCTGTGCTGAGCTCACATTAAACAGAACAGATTGCAGCTGCCTCCCCATCACACAGAGTTGTGGGCACGGAGATCAGAGGTCCCGTCAGTCACCGCTCCACACAGGCCCTGCCACTCTGTTTGCTGTATCTTTGCCTGTGTCATTGCTGATCATCAAAAACATGTTCATTTTATTTCCCTTTCATCTGACTCAGGCGTCCTCGGATACAATAATAAGGAAGAACTGATGGGGAAAAGGAGATCATTCACAGCTGCTTTATTTCCTTGTCTCTGCTGTTACACACAGGAATGATGCTGTTTTGCAGGCTCCAGAAGATGCTTTGTTTTGGGAACTCTGTGAGAACTCTGTCCATGTGCCCTTGCCCCTGTTGATCAGAGCACACAGCAGAGCAGATCCCGGCGCTGTGGCTGCTGACTCCTCACGGCAGAGGGATTGCTGCTGGGGATATGGATGTGTGTGTTGTGGGCAAACTGGTGACAACATTTATGTGCTGACAGTGCCAGCCCATGCTGACAAAGCAGAAACTCATGTTCCTACTGTTCATCCCTTTCATGACTAAGGGACATGGGGAAAAAAAACCTAAAGGAAAACTAAACCAATCAACCAACAAAAAAACTCAAGGGGGAATTTTTTTATATTTATCAAACCCAAAGATTCAGTTCTGAATATGATTATGAAAAGAAGGGGGTTTTTAGATTGAAAAACACATACTTGTAGTCACTCCTGCTGGTTTTTTTCCACCAAAAAGACACCACCACACCAAAAAAATACCCATACGCAATTCCTTTTTCATGACAGAATTCAAAATATTGAACTTTCACATTTTTACTAGAGAATAGTGTTTCCTTTCCAAAGGAAAAGCAGTCGTGAAGTTGTGTTCAAAATGAAATTAATCCAAATACAGTGAAACCTATTTACAATTAAAGAATGTTTTTCTCAGTCCCCCTTGGATTACACTACAGGCAAATACAATTTGTCCTTCCTGCCTCCTTGAATGGAGCTTTTTCTACAAACGTTCTCTTGAGAAATACCCACTCCCACCCTCCCTGTGTCCATGGCAATAACAAGCAAGACCCCCAAAGATGAAACATAAGAGATCATGAGAAGGACTCAGATTGAAAAGGGAATTAACCCCCCCATGTTTGCATGTACATATGTGTGTCTGTGCATACCAGCCCATGTGCACTGAAGGACACAAAGATTGATTTAATTTTCAGTTGCTCACAGATGGCAACTTCCCATCCTGGCTCCCATGAATCATTCAAACCTTCCTCTGCAGCCTCCCAGATAAGACTGAAGCGATGCAAGAGGCCTTGAGCCAGCCCCTTTGCACACAGGTGAAATCCACCTAAATTCTTCATTATGTAGGGGAAAAAATGAAGCCTATCTAATAAAATTAATAGCAATAATAATACTTTGCATTGCTAAAATGCCTTCCAGCTCAGGAACTCAAGGCTTGATAATTAATGTCTCTTTAATTTTATTTCTGTCGATTAAAGATCCAGCGGAACAAAAAAAAGAGTCTATTAACAAAAGCTAATGGGATTTTCAGTAGGAGCTGGTTACAGGGAGGAGCAGTGATCCTGCCATTCGGGCTGCACAGACAGACATCTAGACAGTACATATGTCCATACATTCCCTAAATTAGCACACCCTCCACTCGGCGGTTGTTCGGGGAAATTAGGCGGCTGTGTATAACTGTAATGAGGTCATACAGGGTCTGATCTCCACTGGGATTTAATTAACTCTGAATCTTATAAATATTGTGCTGAATTATCGTTAAATTTGCATAAAGGTTAGAACCAAGCTGGACCAGCCCCATTTACCAGAGAGGGCTGAAAATAAAACCTCGGAGTAAAGACCCTTTAAACAATGTTTTTGTATTGCAGTACAGGCTTGTTTTGATCTGGGACTGAAAATATATTTAAGGGGAAGGAAGGTTGAGAGGGAGGGGAAGAAGGAGGCTATATTTCAAACAGACTTTCTAGATAACTTCAAACAGACTAATAGAATGGTGGTTTGCAGCCTGGAGATAACCCGCTCCTCCAATGGCCTTACACTCAGTAAAAGGAGATGGTATCAAATATATACACAGTTATCAAGAAATCTTTTCCTCTTTTTTATTTTTATTATTGAAGTAATGCCAGACATAAAATACCATTGCCAGGCAGACCAGAATGACAAAAACTGTAAAGGTGGAGGCACACACACTAGCTCTGCTCCAGGGGAAAGCAGGGCTGTGGCCTCCTTTCCAAAAATTCCTGCTCAGATTTTACCCAAGCACAAGCCCCACTGTTTCTGAGGAGAACCAAACGAAGATGACACAAGGACTGCAAGATTTGGTACCACTCACAGCCTCATGTACATCAAGGCCAGGTTGGATGGGGCTTGGAGCACCTGGTCTGGTGGAAGATGCCCCTGTCCATGGCAGGCGGTAGAACAGGATGGACTTTAAGGGTCTCTCCCAACCCAAACCAGTCTGGGATTCTCAATTAATTTTAAACTACTGCAGTCCTAACCAAAGCATTTTGGAATGATGCAGAGGCGGCAGAGCCATCCCTAAGTTGTTGCTTGGCTACTGAGGCACTAGGGATAGAACTGGGAAAGGAGACAAGGCACAGCTGTCCTGGGCTGCAGGCTCTGGGCTGCAGGGGCAGCCAAAGGGCAGCTGGAAGGGTCACAGGTCCTTCCCACCCCTCCACCTCCCATGTCAGTGTGCTGTGGCTGGTGCTTTGTTTGCTTTGAGCATGCAGAAACAGCAGCAGCTCCTCTCAGGGCTGCACAGCACCACTGAACTTGCACTCCAGAGCCATGTAATTCCTGGGCAATATTCCTGCTCGCTGAGGCTCACCCAGCAGCCCCTCGCCAGCCAGGCCAGACTAATCCTCTGTCAGCAGGACCCTGCTGGGCCGTGTCTCCATCCTCCCCCGCAGCAGTGCCACAGACGGGAGCCAGCCCGCGTGTCCTGGCTGGCCCGTCGGACTGCCAGGGACTGCAGAGCTCCAGTGCTCCTGCCAGTGCTCCATAAGCTCCGAGGGAGGTTTTCCTCTCTGCCAGTGTGTACAGTGCTGTTCAAGAACAGCTCTCTGTGCTGGTCACAGCCCCTTGGATCTGCCCAATGATTGTCCCCCAAACCCACCTGGCACCGGTGTCAGCCAAGGTGTATCACAAATGGCAAAGCAGAGCTGGCATCTCAGATGTCCCCTTCCCATCCTCTGTCCCAGGGCATGAGCTGGCATGGGCACGTGGACAGAGGAGGAAGGGACAACCTGCCAGAATCACTGGAGGGATGAGGCCATCTGAAGATGTTACAGCACCTGGAGCAACCTTGCTGAGTGAGGTGATAAGAATAAAGCTCCAGCTATGTGGCCAAAGCTGTACTGGAAGCTTCAGACTGGTTCACCTGGGCTGGGTCACATTCCTTTAGGTTTCACTTTACCTGGCACTGCACTGAGAGGACATGCTGGAGCAACTGGCTCTTTCATCCCTTGCCCTGCTACATCTCTGGGTGGGGAATGCTTTAGAAATGACTTGAGGTAACCTGCTAAGGAATGTGTTCTACAAAGCAGCTGAAAAATGTAATTTGAATCAAAACATGAACAAGAAGTAAATTTTGTTAACTAGGCTCATCAGTGAGGATCTCTCACATCCTATGGCATGGAAAACAACCTTCAGCAGGGCCCAACCAGAGTGGGTCACTGAGGTCACCATGACAGGACAAGTGCACCAAGGCCTGCCCTGGGAGCACAACTCACAAAGGAGGAGATGACTGGAATGAGCTGGAATGACAGACAAAGACCTGCTCTGAACATCAAAATGTCTTGCTTGACTTCTCTCACAATGTAATTCTCTTCATAAAGCAGCACAAGACAGAAAACCTCAAGGAAAATGAGTGTGTAACACTTGTTCTAGGAACTGTCTGTGTGACAGCTGCAGCCTCACCATGTCCTTCTATTTCCTTCCCTATGAGCATATCAAATACTTACAGAAAATTAAGAAATGGGAAACATAACAGTTTCTGAATTATTCTGCACATCCAGAGTCATGTGTAAAGTGCAGTATTAAGAGACACCCATAAATATTCACCTGAAAGCAGAGCTTTACTTCCACAACCCCATGGTTTGTCAATATGCCTCTTTGCCAGCTACAATTCTGCACAAATCGGTGAACTCACAGACCAAATGAAACTCTTCTAAACTTCAAGGAACCCTACAACACTTTTCACTCTCTGCATGTGTTATTCACTATCACAAAGCAAAATTGTCATGCTTATGGCACACTGTGGCCAGAGACCATTTGTTGCTTTGTTCTGGGAAGTGGCATTTAAAACTGGTACTTTCCTCTTCAAATCCATTCTTCCCTTCTGAAATTCCCCTAAATGCATGGTGGGCATGGGGGTATTAGATCAGAGGTTGGACTTGAGGATCTTGCAGGTCTTTTTCAACCTTAATGATTCTATGATTCTACAATTCGATCATCACTGAAGCTCCAGCTTCAACCTGTCCTGTGCTCTTCCCTTGGACTTGTACGAGGGAGCAATTCTCACCTCCTGGACTTCTCCACAACTGAAAGCTGCCCACTGTTATGGGGAAAATCACTTTTTCTTTGCCCAGCTCTGCTCTCCTGCACACCCACCTCTCCCCACACTCCTCATGAATAGCCACCATTGTAGGGAGGCTGGAGCCCTCTGCCAACACGGGGCTGCGCTGAGCAAAACCCATCAGCCTCGTGCCATCCATGGCAAGAGTGGGAAAGGATTTTCAGGGGACTGTGAAATTAGCAAGGAAAACTAGGAGGGGGAAAAAATATACTTAGGAAGTCTTTTCAAATATAGGACCCAAAACTAACATTTGGAAATTTCCGTGGTCCAAGGAAAAACAGCAAGAGCCGTTCAGC
>NC_091032.1:1530000-1595000 GCF_041296385.1 Aphelocoma coerulescens
GCTCCCACCGTGCAGGAGGCGGCTGCTTCCCCGAGGTGTTGGCTGAGGCCACTGGGAGCTGAAAGCAAAGAGAGCTGGGGGCCCCCAGCATCTCTCCATGTGCTCAGTGCCTTGTGAGTCTGTGGGGATCAGGATCGATGTGAGCTCTGCTGGCTCCAAGGTACAAGGCGTGACTTGTCTCTCTGCAGGTGTTTTTCTGACAAGAGTCGCACGGTTTCCCAGCTGACTTCCCAAGAGTCAAGTCTGAGAGCCTGAGGGAGGAAAAGCAGCAGCAGCAAAGCCATCTCCTCTCTGCTTTCACTTAAGAGATATTCCTCTGAGAGCGTGAGACTCCTCCAGTGCCACACTCCTCCCTGAAGGGTTCTGTAATTGCACACAGGCTCTTGGCCAAAGCATTCCCATGCCCAGTCCATCTGCACTCCAAAATATTGCTCCACTAACCCCCGTGGGACGTGCTGGGGTGGCTGCCACGCCATGGATGGCAGCAGCCTGGCCAGTGTGGGTGAGGGTGGGGGGTGCCCAGCCTGGTGCTGCTGAGCTGGGATTCCTCCCCAGAGCTGAACACCTGGAACTCCTGTCCACACCAACCCATCTGCCTTGGACAAGTCTGCCAGCTAACCTAAACCAGATCTAGTAACACACCAGGACAGAGGCTGCTTTCCCTTCGGCATCAGGAGGTGTCTGATGGAAGAGCTGGACTCCTTAGAAAGCAGCATGGTAACAGGGATATGTACTCATCCTTGGCCCCAAAGAAGTCACCTTGCCACTTGGTTCCACTCATACCTTTTACAAAAAATACAAACCTTTGCCATTGCAATTGTAAGGACAGGCTGCCATTTTAATGGGTTCTTTCCCATTGCAGATATTTGCCCTCAAAGCTGGAAAGCAAAATGGTGAAAACGCGCAAAGGGAATCAAAACGTGGTGCACCCCTCATTCCTCAGCTCAACCCCTTGGTTCTGACATCAGCTGACTGCAGTGGACAGTGTCAAACATTCTCCCAGCACCTTGAACTGGATTTGCACAGCTGGTTCACAACCTACAGATCTAATTTCCTTTTTCACTGGAGCTAGAAGCATTCATTCCCTCTGAAAATGAAGTCAATGTGTTTTTTAAGTTGGAGACTGAGGACAGAGACTGTCCAATTCATTTCTAACTCCTAAGACTATATTGGTGTGACTGATATTAAAGAACAAAGGCAGATACCCTCCCCAGCTGTAAAATAAGGCCATGACTCTGAAGGGCACAGAGTTGTTCATTAGAGGTTTCCACAGAAAATATTAAGGGTACCAAATGATCCCACCATTTCCAGCTTCCCTTTCAAGTGATTCATCTCCAGATCAGACCTGGATTCAAAACCCCATCATTGGAAGGACCCTCATTACCTGTGCTATGTAGCCTTTACGTCCTAATTAGGCCAACAAAGGAGGGCTATTAACAGCTAAATGTAATACAAATGCAGCATTAGGGATAGAGACTATTGACCTTTTTACTCCCAGAGATCTATATACCCCTTTGTTCTGCTGAACACAGCTCGCCCTTGTCAGGGCATCACTGCTAACGGGAATATAATCTGTTCTCTGATTGCACACAGGCTTTCCTTGTACTCCATTAGAAAAATAAAGAAAGAAGTTATCTGTACATCTTGCAATGAAAGTCCCCCCTCAGCTTCAGTACATCCCAAACTCACAAAAAGCACAGAAAGCCTGAATTTTGCTAGTACTTGTTGAAGTGGATGAGAATGGCCAGTGCTTTGTACCACACAAAATCCGCCTGTTAGTAACCTCAGATGACCTAGGAAGACTAAAGAATAATCCTGTGTGTTTTTCATACACTCTGACTTTTATATCAGTTGAAATCCTGGGAATCATATACATATTTTTAGATACAATTGAGATCATAAGTTGAAAAGAAAAAAGAAAAAAAAAACCCTCAAGGAATTCCAACTCTACATAATACGTGATAATAAGGCTGTTATAGTGAAGGACTCTCTAATCGTGTATTTATTCACCTGCTCCCTATTAGGCAGAACTGTTAAACCAGCACTTTGTCCATCAGCACTTGAGTGCTCCAAGCTGAGTGTGCCTCTTTCAGAACTGCTGGCACCAGTGAAAGCCAAATTCTGAGACCTCTCTGAATAGGACTTGCATTGTCAGGCACATCTGAGAGAGAGCTGCCAGAGGTGTCACAGTCCTGCCACCACCTCACCTGACAGGAGTTCTATGAAAAGGTTGCAAAACTAGGAGAAAAAGCAAAAGGGGGGAAAAAAAAAAAAAAAGAGGGGCAGGGAGTGGGGGAATGCAGAAAGGGACATTCCTCACCTGATACTTTCCTCTCCTCCTCACTTTATAAAGTTAAACGCTGTCTGAGATTTACTGCTGTGAAAAGGAAAGTTAACCACATAATCAATAAAAAAAAAAAATCCAATTACAGTCTACGGTGGAGCAACACTGTGTATAATAAAAGTCTCACTTCCAAGGCCCTTACCCCACTCGGCAGCTCAGCTATGCAGGGGAGATTAAGTCACAGGGCCCTGAACATGAAACCAGCGGCGCCAGGCTGGGCTCATGCTCCCAGCAAGGCAGGGAACGTTTTCCTGCTGCTGGGAAGGGAACAGGAAACACAGACACTGCAGTAAAGCCTGACTGGAACCTCCTAAATCAGCTCCCAGCGAGCACCACTGAGGGCTGCCCAGCCTCCCCTGCAGCCTGCCCTCCCTGGAAAGACATTTCTCTCAGTGTAGGTGATTCCTTTCAAGGCACGTAGGGGTATTTCTCCCTTTCCTTCCACCAGTCACCATTCACCCAGGTGGAGCTTTTGCTACCTCTAAGAAGTATTCCCAGCAAACCCATTAGCTTGGTTTCAGACTCTCAGACACTCCATGCTGCAGCTGGGACTCCGTGATACGGTAGATTTGGGGGGTAAATTGTGCAGCTCTAAGCCAGAGGAGAAACCGTAACTACCTCATTTGCAGAGCACAGAAGGGCTTTGTAGATTTTAAACCTGGCTCGGCCCCCGTTTGTCACAGGACACCGAGGAAATCAGAGCTTATCTCAGTTCCTCTCCTTGTACCGGAAGGATGAGAGTTTTAGTGTGAAATAATTTAGTGAAATAATTTCATATCTATTAAAAAAGGCGCACTTGTATCATGCCATGAAGAATGATTTTAAATGCTGATAGCATCAGGCCATAGTTTCATATTTTTTACTTCAGGATAACCACTCTGCCACATCTTCTGGCAAAGTGTATTTTATTTGAATTGGGCAGGAACAAACTGACAAGAAATACTTTTATTCCTGTTTGGGGGGAAAGGTGATTCCTGGTTTTGTGGTGAAATTAGGATGACAATGCTGGGTCCAGCTGCAGTCTTCCAGGACAAACTTATCCCTTCTAATTTTGTGACTACATTAGAGTCAGAGGGTTTCTAGGACATCAGCACTTTGTGTCACATGACCCTGGACTTTTTAAAATCGAGAGCTAAATCCTAAATCAAGATTTACCTTCCATGGAACCACTGCTGTAGTTCTCCTTGACGTGGTAGGAAGAGTAGCAGCCCTGGGACAACCCACACATGACATAACCTTGTGTTTTAGCAACACCACATGAAAGCTGAACTTGTGACTTGTCCCATGAGGTCACTGGAGAGGAGGTTGTTCACACCACAGGATGATACAAGAAAAAATGTGACGTGTGTAAGAGAAAATGTCTGCTAAAACATGTAGAGCAGAGATGTGAGGCAGCAGCATGAGCCCTCAGAGTAGTTTTAGCATCACAAGGCAACACTGAACATGTCAGAGTAGATGACAATGACCTTCAAACTGGGTAACATCTAAAATCAACCAGTTTGCTTTCAGCTACACCAGTATCAACCAGGGCACAGCTCCCTCACCATTGAAGGGAGTAGCAGCATTGCTTTGCCCCAGCTCAGCAGGGTGAGGAGAGGCAGCAGGGCCCTGGTGCTCCTATGGGGCAGGCAGGAGGGGACAGCAGGTGCCGATGTCCCCAGCCCCGAGTGCGCCTGGTGAGCAGCCCAGGCACCCTGTGCAGTCACCTAACAATGACCTCTGCCAGAAACTGGCTCCTGGTCTCCTCATTGATCATCTATGGGTTGGAGTTTGTTCTTGAAGAAGAACAACAAGGAAAGGTGTTGTGGATATTTCTTTTCTGGATTTTAGTCTAATCTTTAGTTTTAGCCCTAAAGAAAAGGCAATCACCAAACACAAAGCATCTGACTTTTCTTCTTATATGGGTTTTATCCCCCACTATCCATGTTGCAAATGGTTTGTGGCTAGTTGAGTAATGAGAGAGGTTCTTTGTTAAACAGCATAAATCAGTCACTGGTATAAAAGGCTCCTGCTAGACCATTTTACAGAATGACTTCAGGATTGGTGGATTCTCCATGGAAAACAACTGCCACTGCATCTGCACTTCAGAAGCACTTCAGGGTAACAAACGAAACAAAGCCCATCCAGAGAGGATCTATTTTGACTTGAGATTCATTCCTGTTTGTACTGCTGCTCCTGTGCTGCCATGGTCCCACCAGACCCAGCTGCAGCTGAACTGCCCACGGGACAGCTGCCAGGCAAAGAGCACCTTGTGCTTCGCAAAGGCTTCCCATGGAAATTCCTTCTATGACCTGGCTTCCCAGGTCTGGAACGGTGCAGGTACCAGATAATATTTCCTCTGAGTGGGAAGAAGACAGGACGGGAGTGACAGTCTCGAGGCACAATCCAAACATCAGGCAGGAGCAGCACTGCAGCACCAAGGGTGTTATCTCATTGTCTCCCCCAAACCTCAGGCTGTGCCTTCCCCTCTCTCCTGGGCAGCTCTCCAGAAAGCTGCAGCAGCACCTTGGCAGCCACTGATCAGCAGCCCAGCTCTCCTCTCTCCTGGTGCAGGCTGGGCCTCTTACCCAGGTTTCTGAAAGGAACAGCTGCCAGGCAAGCAGTGCTGACTCTCACTGGAGCATCTCAGTACCACCGTGCAGGCTGGACACAGCCACAGACCTCTGTCCTGGGATGCCTGAAGGAGGTTACACAATGCCCAGGGATCAGGGATGCAGGGAGCACATCCAGAGAAAACTGCTTGTGCATATTCTTGACAAGATCCCCAAGCCATGCAAGAAGGAGCTTGGAACTCTGGGCGAGGACACATCCAAGCAAAGCCAAGGGGCTCCTGAATTTGTCAGAAGGGAAGAGTCAGAGAAGTCTTGGATGAACTTTGCTGGACACAAGAGCTGGTCGAGGGAAAACGGGTTGAAGGCTTGGGGCACAAGGGACTTCCATCCATGCTTGGGGTGGGCTGAACCCATTCCTTACTCCCTGTCACCCTGCCAGTCACATCTGCCTTGGGATTCAGAGCTGCCAAAAGCACTGAATCTGTGTCTTCTTTGCACTTGATAGCAGCATTCTTGGATGCAAACGTTAACACTTTACCCTAACCCAATTAATACCTAGTGTTCAGTCACAGCACTGATTAACATGTTGTTCACAGTGATTAAAACATTTCTTCTCCATTACCATACAGTTAAATGCTTGGAAGAGAGCTGCACTTAATGGGATACAGGCAAGGTTGCAAATCATGGCTGTCACACTTGGGGAGGGGAAGGAAAAATCCAGCCTTTTTCCTGCTTCTCCCTCTTCTTTTAGAGTTGCTAATTAAGGGCTGACTTTTTGGGCAGAGAAAGAGGGGGGTGGAGGATGGGGAAAAGGAACTTTAGGTAATTGAAAGAATCCAATTCATGCAAGTGCCCGACTGGTGCTAACCTACATCATTAAAGTTGCCAGCTAACAAACATCAAACACAGGCCAGTATTAATGAAGCAGATGTATTAATTTCCGATTTCTGAGAAAGCTCAGCAACTGGCTGGCTCGCCAGCTTCCTCTCCCTCTCTCTCCCTCTCTCCCCATCTGACAGCACTATTAATGATCTTTAATGCCCCACAGGCACTAATGGGTCCCGCTGGGAGTCCAGAAATACTGCAATTTGTATTGAAGATTTAGACATAACAAAAAAAAAAAAAAAAAGGAAAAAAAAAAAAGAGCCCTCTGCTCTGGGGAGCAGGCGCTTGATCAGTCACTTCCCCCTGTGGAATAGCACAACAGAATAATAAATGACAGCTCTGCGATTAAATCAAGCCTTCTGCTTTAAGTGCCAGAGAGTGTGTGATTGTCACTAACAATCTACGGCTTGTTAACACCGCTGGGCTATGAGCAAACAGCAGTCAACACTCCCCACCCCCGGAATGGAGGCGGCCTACCTATTACTTCATTTATCCAGCTCTCTATCCTGAGGGGAAAAAATTCCCTCTTGGTGTGGCTTGGGGGGAAGGGGGGTTGTTATTGTTGTTGTTTTTAAATAACTTTTGTTATTCATGTATTGAAAACCTGAAGGGAAAAGCGAGGTGGGGGGAGAAAAAAGCCATCTGCTGCCATGTTCAATCAGGCAATTACTCCTGGAATATTCGAGTGCAGGATACAACCCATCCCCTGCTGGTCCCCACCAATCCCCCAGGCCCGGGGAGCAGCACTGGGACCAGGCAGGGATGGAAAGAAGAAGGGATGTGTGTCCCTCCCAGCACTCAGGCAAACCCCGCCAGAATCTCCCTAATTTTAGCAGTGGTCACGGCAATCCTTTCTTGTCGTTTAGTTCAGGACCAACTGGGTGTCTCTGCCTTCACCCCTCATCAGTCCATTAAGGTTTAGATTCTGCTCATTTTAGCCAGCAAAGAAAACCCAGCGGGCCTCGTATCTAAAGCTCCATTTGGCCATGGATGCTCCAAGTGGCAACAGCAGACCAAAAAAGCCTGGCTGGTACAATATATACCCAGAGCCCAAGGACCTCCTCCCATTCAAGTCAATCCCCAAACTCCCACCGAGTTCAAAGGAAGCAAGCCTGAGCCCCCAGGCTGTTTCTGAATGTGCCAACAGCATGAATTATCTGAGCAGGATAATTATTTTTCTTAGCCAAGAGGCAAGGTATCCTTCTCATGGATACAAACTTCAAATATTACCCCACTGTTTCAGTTAGACAGAGACCAAAGAAAGGCACAACAGCTTCTAATCATGGAGTTTTCTGTTCAGATGGAAATATATCAGGGATAAGGCTTTAACTCTGACATTGGCTGTCCAGACCTTTCCATAACACCAATAGCATTTGGAATTTCATCTGTGAAATTACTCATACCTTAAGCATTGCAGATTTATGGTTTCGATATAAAGAGACTTTTTGACTCCATCCAACAGAAGATAGCAACAGAAGGAGAGGAGGGCTATAAAAAAAGTCAGGAGCATCCAATTTCCCCAAAACAATTCCTTAAAAATTGGCCTTTATATCTGCCTCCAGATGAAATGGAGATGCTGATACATGCAATTTAATTATGAAGTACTTCTAGATGGGAATGGAATGAGTCAGAGTTTGGGTTTTAAACACTGCTACCTGAAACTTTTCTAACTTCCTAACCAGGCTGTTGGTTTGACAATGCAGATTGGTGTGCCCGAACTTTCAACGTGCTCATACAACACACACAGAGCCATTTATTATGTTTCTCCTCTGCTCTCAGAGTTAGGCAAAATACCCTGAAGACCTATAATAAACTCATGATTTCTTGGAGGAACAATTTGGGTTATTTTTAAATGTAGATCTTAAACGTTGTAGGATTACTGGATGGGAAGATATCAATCAAGTGATTCAAAATGTCCATTCTCCTTAAGTGAGTGATGTATCTTCTTTCTTCTTGCCTGTCTTCTCCTCTTTTCTGTGTCAGTCATACATCCTGGCTGCTATTCACACTTCATTCACAATCCTCTGTACCTATAATCTCTGTTATTTGGCTGTCGACTCCTCATGCCTCATTAGGCATGTTTGACACCTGCACCTAATACCTTTTCACTGGCAGTGCAGGACAGCTTTTGACAAGAACAGATATTTTTCCACAATAGCTTTAAAGAAGGTCTTCCCAATGTGTACCTTGTGTATTTTATGGGGTTAATGTGATTTTTTCCCCTCTTATTCAATAAACTTACATCTTATTCCACTCTCCTTGTTAGACACAAGTGGATTTTCTTTGTCTTGGCCAAAAGGATGTGTGCACGTGTCTGTGAGAGGGTGAAGCAGCAAGAGCAAAGCAGTAATTTGGGCCAGTGGGGCCTGCATTAAGTACCCAAATCAACACAAACGTCTGCACGTCTGTGTGTCTATTTTAAAATAGTATAAACCTAATTAACATGATAGCTTTTCTATATATAGGCATAGATGACATTACTCCTAAAGAAAACCCTCCTATTAATTTGACTTGAACTACTTAAAATAGAGCACTAAATTACGAGAATTCTTGGACTAATAAATTACTGTACCACTCAAGAGCATGAAACGAATTCTTTTGGGACTGTAACTTGATTTGTTAAAGTGCAATGAGTGGTTGCTCAATGTCATAAATGAGTTAAAAACATGTGAAAAGCTCCAGGGTCAGCACAAGTCAAACATGATCCTGCATGCCACTCATTTAGGGAGGTTAGTGCTAATTGAAGAGAACCCCACTGGGACGTGCCAACCCAAAATTAAAGGTGCACACAAGTTGTGTGAGGCTGTGGCTGGGGGGATGGGGCCTGACACACCTACACCAGCCTGGCCAGACAAACCCCTCCAGGTACCAGTGAATACCCAACGGGTCTGGAGGCCTCAGCATTTCTAGTGATGACAATGATGACTAAAATATGAGGATAAAGAGGCATTCCTCCCTTATACTGCTTTTTCATTCTTATTAGAATAAAAATTGTGAAGGACAACCTGGTTTTGGCTTGGCTCCTTTCCCTTGCAATTGAGCAAAGCTGGAAATGACTTTTCAACAACATTCAGCCTTCTCTGTCAAAATCCAGCTCTGTGTTGTAAACTGAGAAAAACAGCCCTGTGCTACAGGGGGAGATTCCACCCTTCCATGTCCTGAGTCTGCACAGATTTGCTGCTACCTTCCCTACCTGGGCTGGGTGCTCTAGCTGAGGGAACCAGGTCACATTTTCAGAAATAGTAATTTCAGTAGATGTCAAACAGGATTTTCCTGCAGCTGTTTTGCAGTTTCCTTTGGTTCTTCAGACCAGCTGAAAGGAGTCAGGATAAAAGCAATCTGAGCACCTTCAGCACACCACAAGCTCGAGACCAGGGATGCACGTTGCCTTTTCTGTTTTCTCCTAAATCACAGCTCTTTTGTTGTTGTTTAATTTCTCTTTCCAGTTCAGTGCCAAGACAAATGTGAACAAAGGTTGAAATGGCAACTATAGAATAATAATAATATCAATAATAATAATAATAATAATAATAATAATAATAATAATAATAATAATAATAATAGTAATAATAATAAAAAGAATAAGCCCCAGGAATGAAACATAATGATTCCAGCCCAGTCCCTCCGCACACCGTGTGGCTGGTCCTTTAGAAGACCTCCCCTGCTATGTTCTTGTACAAAGGAAGCTATCTGCTTCCCACATCTGGCATTATATTTGGCTGTCCTCACATTAAAATTAAATTCTGATAAAAATGGGCATAAAGGCACAAGGGTTAGTAGGAACCAGCTCGCAGCAGTATTGATGAGAACAGCTTGCAGCTGGAAGCCTGAGATAACACAGTTTGTCAGAACACTGTCACACAGCTGCCTGCATAATGAGGGAAGGAAAAAAAATGCTCTTTCATTTGTTATCAGTCGAAATCTCTAAAAGAGATGCATCATTTAGAAGTAGCCTGACTAATGGTCAAGTTCTACAGGGATGCAGATGGGATGTGGAAAATATTCCCCACCAGCAAAGCCCCGGGCTTCATCATCCTTAGCAACTGGAGTTGCTGCCAATGCGAGTGGACAGGCCAGCAAGTACCTTTTGCTGTGTAAAATGGGATCTCAGATGATGAGCTGGGGTTTTAAAAGGTGCCAGTGGTAAAATCCAGTTGTTAAAGCGATTTTTCTAGGACTGTCACTCTCATGCCTCTCTTAAAAAGCTACACACTTAGGGCATAGAGTCTCTCTTCATTTAGGATTATCTCAGAGTAGCACAACTGGAGCAAAATCACTCCTAATTTACACTGCTGGCAGGGAAGGCTCAGACCCATAAATCTTTGGAAATACATAAGGCACATTCTTGCAATGTATAAATTCATTCAATTAAAAATAATTGTTTTAAAGCACCATTTAAAAATTAATTTCCAGTTCTTCAGAATTCCCAGCCATCCTTCCATGTGGATCAGCTGGAAAACAAGGATGATGCACCTCAAGAGCTGCTGAACGTGGGATCAAGGGTCCATCTAGCCCACTGTCCTGCCAGTGACTGCTGGAAAAAGACCCAAGGGCACCCACCAGAGACCTGCTCATCAGGGGAGCTTCTTTTTGAGCTCACTATCTGCCAACACTCAGTCTGCAACATTCACAAGGGGAAAAAAATGTCTTTAATCAGACATTTCCATGACATTTTCATCGGATGGCCAGCATCAAGGTAGGAAGTCAAACAGGAAAACCCTCTCACCATTTATTGCTGTTGTAATTCAGGTGTCTGGATACCAAATTTGAACCCATCCTAGTATTTCTGTGAGCCAGTTCAGGCTCTGTGCAATGTCACAAAACCTCCAGAGCTCAGAGCACCTGCAGCAGGTGGGGAGGCAGGAATGGCAAAGGAGAGCAGAGACTCTTGGCTTCCAACAGCGACAGGAACTGTGACTTGTTCACCTGGTTTTGACAGGTAAAACTGGTACATGAGACACAGAGGAGAGGGGACATGGCACCAAAGATGCCAGGTATTGACTGTGACCTTTCAGAGGAGCACCTTCACTGTGTGACCAGTTGTCTGTGCAGTTAAAAGGCCAAGCACTGCTGAAGGTATTTTCTCTCCCCTCACCAAATGTTAATCTGTGCCAAGCGGTTCTCAGGGACTTCACAAGGTTCCCAGCCTTCCACAGAAATCTCCTTCAGACTTCCACTGAATTGTGAAAAACAATTCTTATGATTCAAAGGGAGTCATATGTATTATTTCTCCTGTCTCTCTCCATCTCTAAAGGCGTCAGGGATGGTTAGGTGATTTTGATGTGTTTCTCCCCTCTCTTTACATCCCTCGTGTGTTGCTCATTTTCTCCATTCCATTTGGCTTACAAGCCTTTGTCATGTCCTGTTTCCTGATCCTTTACCCTTGTACTCTGGAATGCTGCTGCACTTCAAAGGGGGTTTGTGTCTCACCGAGGAGGGAAACAAGGGCAGCTCCAGACAATGCTGCACTGACTACCAAGCTGTTTCTGCAGCAGCAGCAGCCTTGCCCTACTCACACGTGCTGCACTGGCTTCTGCAAACACTGGGATAACAAACAGCTCTGATTTTGAAAGGCTTTTTTCCTTACCATCTTTCTAGACTTTCTGAAAGATGGATATAGATTTGAGTTCTTTTTATTTATTTATTAACATTTTTGGGCTTCAAGCAATCTACTTATAAAAAGGGAAATTGGGAGGAAAAATAGGAAAACGGCACATTAAAATAGGAAAATGGCATAACTAAAACTGGCTGTGGTTAAAGAATGACAATTTAAAAGCAAAAAACCAAAAGCTTCATATTAAAGGGAGGCAAAAATTAATAAAATTTCTAAATCGTTGAAATAGCAACACAAAAATTCCTTCCTTTCCATCACATCTTGCAGATACTTCCATCTAAGTCCCAAAATCATGGTATTCACAAGATTTTTGCCCTCTTCTTGACCATGAATGATGCCCTGACTCTACACTACCTCCCTCTACTACAGCTCTGAATAGAGCTGTGCTGGCTGTAGGAACAGTTTTAGAGTGTTTTACGGAAAAGAAGGAAACACCACACAAATTTTTTAGGGTTGTCCCCTAAAAAACCTCTTCCCCCTCTACTGCACCCTTTTCAGCCTGCACCCAGCTCCTCCAGACTGGCTTTAAAGTCCATACCCAGATGGGGCCTCTGGGCTTGCCTTTACCTACAGACCTGATGGAGGAAGTGGGGTGGAGAAATCAGGAACTGGGAAATGGGACATGGCTTCTGCTGCTGCTGAGCTTCACTCTCCTCACACAGGAACCTCCAAAGGGAGGGGAAGGAGGGACATCTGGGAGCTGTGTGCAGGGTTAGTCCGGCCTGGAGCAGCGTGCCAGGGACACAGTGCTGCTTCTGAGTGGGAAGGGACCCCCAGGGATCACCCAGCCCAGCCCCTGGCCCTGCACAGACACCCCAACAACCCCACCCTGGGCATCCCTGGCAGCGCTGTCCCAGCGCTCCTGCAGCTCTGGCAGCCTCGGGGCCGTGCCCATTCCCTGGGGAGCCTGGGCAGTGCCCAGCACCCTCGGGGGGAAGAACCTTTCCCTGATCTCCAGCCTGAGCCTCCCTGACCCAGCCCCAGCCGTTCCCTGGGCCCCGTCCCTGTCACAGGGAGCAGAGATCAGTGCCTGCCCCTCCTCTTGCCCTCATGAGGAAGTTGAAACCGGGATCAGTCTCCTCTCAGTCTCCTCCAGCTGAACACACAAAGTGCCCTCAGCTTCTCCTCACACGCCTTCTCCTCAAGGCCCTTCCCCATCCCTGTGGCCTCCTCCAGATGATCCCTAATGGATTATTGTCCTTTTTACACTGTGGTGCCCAAACTGCCCCAGCACTGGAGGTGAGGCTGCCCCAGCCCAGAGGAGAGCAGGACAATCCCCTCCCTGGCCTGACTGGCACTGCTGGGCCTGGTGCCCCCAGGACAGGGATGTCCCTCCTGGCTCCAGGGCACTGCTGGCTCAGAGCCCACTGGCCATTGACCCCGCAGAGTGAGCGGGCACTGCCCGTCCAGCACAGACATGCCCTGCTCCATCTCCCAAGGCAGAAATTCCAAGGGCAGTGTGACAGCTGGAGCTCCCAGGACTGTATGAGTTACTGACCTGGGCATTCTTTGCTCACATGGAATTTCTCTCCCTTAACTCTGAGGTGTGCTTCTCTCCTTGGCAAGCGCAGCACTTGCTAACATCAGCGGGCGAGCTGCACGGTGTGTACGTGTGATTTAATGCTCCAGTGAGCTCCAGCTCTCCCTCAGCCCCTCATCGGGGGACACAGACTCCCATTTTCTCCTCTTGCCTCTGATGTATGTTGCCTTGGGGACCAAATGTGTGAAAATGGGAAAGGAAAGGCACACAATTATGAACGTTAGATTTTTTTAAAGATTATATCTGGGAGTTTAATCCACCTTTGGCATCAATACTATGATCTGCCTGTAAACACCTGCCCAGCACTGCAACCTGGTGGCCACCCTCTGCTCCAAGTAGCCTTTGGGTGAACACAGGGCAGCAAAGGCAGGACTGGGATGGCACTCTGGCTGTGTGCAGGAGTGCTGCAGAGCATCAGGGAGAGGATGGTCTTCCTTGCAGCTCCCTGAGGATTAGGGATTAGAAAAAGCAAAACCAGATAAACCCTATCTCACTTTTTTTCCTCTAGGCCTTTGTACCTACTACTGACATTTGTCAAAAGTCTGTTCTGGGACATGCAAAGATTCTCATAATGCCGGAGAACCCTCAGGTTTTGAGCAGTAACCTGTCCTCTATTTACCTGATTTTCACTAGTAAGCACATAGGTGTTAGCATTGAAACTTGTCTGTTCAACCTGTGTGACACCCCACCTCCACACCTCTGCCCTCTCTGCCTCACAGCAGAACAAATCAGCTCCTCTAAACGTGCCCACCTACGGCTGGAGAGAGCTGGATGCTCTGCTACACCACAGCTGGCTCCTGTGGCAGCAGGAACTTGACAGAGCTCGAAGTTACCTTGGCAGCCATGATTTACAACAGTATTTCAGTGAATCTAATCAGAAGTGTGAATACTCCCCTCCTATCTGGCACACATCGTTGGCGTTCTAATTATTCACACATTTTGGCAAGCATTATGGTGTTCCCCTACCAAGCTCCTAATCCCTGCAGATCAGTTAAAATAAATGAAAGAGAGAATCAAAAGGCACTTAAAAATTCAACGGTTCTCTAAATGGGTTTGAACAGGCTCCAGATTATCAGTTGTTGCAGTTGACTAGCACTTAAAATTAGGCCCTCCCCTCCAACACACCTCACATTTTCCCTTCTCTTTTAAAGGAACTGTCTGCTAGTCCCATTCCTGGATGTACCAAAATGTCTAAATGAGTAAAAAAGGAAAATATATGCACATCACCTACATTCAGTATACACTGCAAAATGTCGAGGTTGGCAGTCTGAATGTGAAGCTATTAACTGTGATGAGAACAGATCCCAACGTGGAAAACAATCACTGAAAATGCTAAATCGGGATAGTGGTGTAAACCCCAAGTTTTCCTTTCGTTATTTCTGTGTGGCAGAAATATCCCAACACCAGGGAATGAGCTGCTGTCTTACGAAAGCAATGTAACGTTGAGATCCATCCCCATTTGCAGTCATTAAAAATGCATATTCCTTCGTGCATATGAAATAGCTGCAGAAGAGCCCTCCTCCGTGTGTTACCCTGTCAGGCAGTTCACTCTGTCCATGCAGACATTTCCTAGCTCTCTTCAAAGTCACCTGAACGCTGCTCCCAGTCCTTCCCTCTGGCCAGGCTCTCCCCTCCCAGGAAATCCACTTTGGCACAGGCGCCCCAGCCCTGATTTCCCTCCAGCCCCCTGAGCCAGCGCTACCCCTCGCCCTCACCCTCCTCCCTGCATACAATTTTCTGCTCCAGCCGCTCTCCGTGACCCAGTAAGCAGAGCTGGGAATAAACTCTAACCTCTCCACTTCAGGTAGTTTAGCGTTTAGGTCTCAGAGCCAGCTTTCTGCTGGACCCTCCGTCACTCACGCACATCCACATCCACACACTGTCATACTTTTATATTCCACCGAGTTGTTTCTCAGCCAGGTATTTATGAGAGAAAAGGCTGCTTTATACTGCACAGTTCTTTTCCTTCTCCCTTACTCGCTCCCAGGTGCCTTGTATAACTGTGATGCTTTTGTTACCAGCTCGGCATCCTCCCAATACAAACAGCACCCACACATGGCTATTTATTAAATAGACTCCGACCACTGACGTACCTCTGTGTTCAGAGGAAACACCAAAGGAGTCAAAATGTTGACGTTTCACACGTATGAAATAACACAGGACAGGTCAGCACCTCGGAATGACTCGTTTTTAGGTGTCACCATGGAAACGGGTCAAGATAAATCGCCACATTACAAACACCAAGGGTCCTGGAGTGACTCCTGGTAAAATGCAGAACTAAAAGGAAAGGGGAAATGCTAATAAACACATACGTGAAGACTCTAATAAAAAATGGATGTTTTCATGCTTATGTGTAGTTGGCAACAAGGAGACGCTAATTTCTTATTTGGTGTAAATCAATATAGCATCATTAGGCTCATCAGGACTGTGCAGATTTACACAGAATGAGGATCCCTGTTGTGGTGTTCTCCACTTCCACTTGTTAGGAGAGAGAGCTGGTCATGCACCAGCAACACAGCAGTTCTAGTTCACTGGGAGCTGTGAGCCTGTTCTAGAGGACAGGGGAGAAGGAAAGCAGAAAAAAATGGAAAGATGAAGTGGTGGAGGGGGGAAATGTGAGTGAAAGACTGACATGAGTGTCTGAGGGCTGCTCCCGTGTGCAGGATCTCCTTGGAGCTCTCCTAAGACAGCCCAGTCTGGCAGGTTTAGTTGAACACATCCACTCAATGAAAACAGTTACTCACAAAAATGTCACTTTCTGGAACACTGAATCCCTTGAAATCAGACAGTAAAGGCATTAACATATCCATACATATTTACAAGTAATTTAATTATGAGGTCAAACACTGCTGGCTATATCTGTCAGCTTCCATGTACATATTTTGATTAATCAACTATTTCCTATTTTTATTTTTAACATTATTGTTAAATAGTCATCAGAGGTTCATTGTCTTAGGCTCAACAGAACCAGGGCATGAAAGCAGAAGCTTTAGGCACTGAAGACTTTGTTCATAAGGGTCTCAGTGATATATATGGCTTTTATGAATTCTCCACTCCATACCCAAGGCTTTAGCACATCCTTGCAGCCTCTGGGCTGACTTCGACAAGAAGAAAAGCCAGGGAGTGTCATGGGGACACCAAGGAACAAGTGGCAATAGTTAGAGGGAAACCACATGGGGGAAGGAGGGAGCGAGTTCCCATTACTGTAACCTAAAGGCTCCATCTCTGTGGTCTTACTCAAATTCACTGAAAGTAGAGTGAATTTGGGAAAAAAAAAAAGTAGTTTCTTTTTCTCTGGTCTTCAAATGACATTATTTTCCTCTTGCATCTTGCATAAGGCCAGCAACGCCCCTGGAGCTGGTGTGCATTCCACACTGTGCACACGGGTTAATCCAAAGGCACGGCGCTGTGTGTCCCCAGGTCTGGAATGAATTACTGCAGAACAACATTCCTCATTCATGAGTGCAGTCAAAACATTAAGGAGATTTAGATTTTCTTTTTAACATGCACTCAACTTCAGTAGACCCCTTCATGAACTTGTTTTGGAATGATTTTTCGATTGTTAGCAACAGAAGAAAGTTATCTAGAGTATGTCTGTATTAAGATTGAACCTCAATAGATTTTTAGATAAGACAGATTAATGACTTGTATTTATATGGCAGCTCAAAGTGTTTCACAAATATTGATGAATTAAAGCCTCCTGACAGACTTCCAAGCAGGACAATGTTAACATCCCCTATTTACAGATGGAACTGTAAACTCTGTCAGGAGATATTCAGAGATTAAATTATTTGCTTAGGGTCAGAAAGTCACCAACAGCACTCTGGAGTCACACGCTTCTCCCTCGCCAAAACACACTGGTCACACCAGGAATGCTCAGCCACAGGCACACACATCCAGAAACTCAGACTCCACTCCATGGCAGAACCAGGATATTTACAGGCTACAAGAATGTAAGTTCTGCTCTTGTTTTTCCTCATTACATCCTATTTCATCTGCAAACAAGAATAAAAGGTAAACAAGAATAACAATCAAATAAATAAATTCCTAAGTCTGGCCTGCTGAATGGCAGTTGGGTTTATTTACAACCTCTGTGCTGGCATCAGCAGCAGCCCATGATCTGCCCTTCGATGGGATAAATGGATGTAAACTGGAAAAGTCTATAGCTCATAACAGATAACGGCTTGTACCTTTAGTGTCTTAAAGCTTGGCACCTTTATGTCATAAATGATTCCTTGGCTAGCAATAATGGTGTGCAACATGCTCTCAGGGAGAAAAAGGAGGAGAAGAGGAAGGAAATAAACCACGGTGCCATTTGACTAAAAATGCAAAAGTATTCACTGGATGTGTTGCAGTGTCCAGCGGGTCTGAGCCATTCTGGGATCTCTGTCAGTACAACAAACAAAACCCTATAATTGGGCTGGACACGGGGCATTTCCAGCACAGATGTGGTTCTTTGCCCACCTGTGTTCACTTTGAAATGGCTTTGGTTACGTGTGCACATCCTGAGGTGCTCTCACCACTCCCCCCTGCTCTATGCCTCAAATTGTCAAAGGATATTAAACCAGAGAGAAATGAACTCTAATCACGGCAAAAGCTGCGCAAGAACCTTACACAACACACCTAAGCATAAACTTAAAAGTGACTGGTGTGAATCCTGCCCTGGTATAAGCTAAAGCCACAGGAGGAAACCAAACATCTGGGCCCCATGCAGTGTGAATCTGTGTGCATGTGTTATTCCAGGCAATCCTTACAATTTGAGACCTGACAGGAAACTCAGGGCAATGCACGCGCTCTTGTGTAATGTAATGGAACAGATTGAGAAAGAAAAAACCCCAGAAAGTTCTTCCAGACAAAACTCGGGAGAGACCCTGGGATATGCATTTCCTTGATGTTTCCTGCAGATTGCAGAACTCAAACCAAAGCTACCTTGGCCTTCACACACCTGGGGCAGCACCCAGAACCAGGTTCTGATGCTCTCCTCTGGTCTGTTTGGGGACAATTACTCTCTCTAACTTTGTGTTGCCAGGGCAAAGCCTCGGGATCTTCCCACTGCAGCTATTGGGCCTCTCCTAGAATCACAGAACCATAGAATGGTTTATGTTGGAAGGGACTTTAAAACCATCAAGTTCCAACCCCCTTCCACCACAAGACCAGGGTGCTCCAAGCCCACCCAACCTGGCCTTGAACACTTCCAGGGAGGAGGCAGAGTTTTGTGAAGGATCCTCAGTGAAGGAATCCCTTCTTCTGTCACACTGGCACTTTGTGCTCAACAGATGGGCTGCACTTTCGGACTGAAGTTACAGGTTTAAAACACTGCTTGCCTTTCATTCTACGTGGTATTTTCTTCCCTTCTTTTTTAACTTAGCAAATGCCACGGTGCACTCTCATTTTTGATTTTAATAGCTAAAGATATGCACGCAAAAAGCATCCTAATTACTGCTTTCCTGGCAGACGCAGCCATTTCCTTGGGTTTTTATTGCCATTAGTTTTCCTCACCGATTTATCCTTAGCTACTCTCTTTGCATCTCCCTCGCCTCCCCTGAGCCCTTTCCTCCTCGCTTCTCAAGACTTGTCAGCACGCCTCCGATCCCCAGGAGAGATTGAAGGCCTTGTAAAACCCACTGCGCAAACAAGCATTCCTGTTCATTTATCACATTTAGCATGCGCACTTCCACACTCATCAAAACCAAGCCTGAGCTCGCTAAGTCATTTCCCTCTCCCAATTACAAATTAGTCCATTAGGCTGTCTGCAGTAGGCCCTCTGTTGCATCTTGGTAATGGCTTCTGAGATTTCCATCATAATCGTAATGGCTCCCTGTGCAGCCATGAGGGCAGATGGAGGCCGCTCGTGGGTAATGAGGTATCACACTACCAAAGGGCACAGCTCTGGGCTCATTATTTAGTCTTGGCTGTTTTGTGAAAACAACAACAAAGGTAAAATGCTGAAGGGAACACTTTAGCATATTAAATTAACACTTCTTGAAATTTCTCTCTGTAAACATGCCATATTTTTTCTTTATGAAACATCCCATGTGTCTGAGTGTGCGACGTGAGGGAAGAGGGAGGAGGGAGAAGGGACCAGAGCTGGCGTGTGCTGCCACATCATCCCTGCAGGCAGAGCCTCTCCCGAGCTGGGGGAACGCCAGGACAGCCCCGAGGAGCTCGGCGTGGCCCTTCCCCACGGTCCAGCCTGGGTGTTCACATGGGAGCTGCTGAGTACCAACGGCCCCAGCTCACCTGAGCTGTCTCTCAAAGCGACATCTCCGAGGGGTGGATCCGGGGAGGTGGCCTGGGTGGCCAGGCTGGGGCCAGCTGCTACCGCTGGACTCGGCACTGTGGCTGCTCCTGTCACAACAGCAGCCAAGGCTGGGTAACACGGGATACGGCCAAAGCTGTGACCATCCCCGAAGAAGCAGCACTCTGAGAAAAGGCCAGAGTGAAGCCCAGGGCCCGGCAGCACGGCCCCGCTCACACCCCAGCACCGAGGGACGCGGGGCCTGGCAGGAGGCTCATTTCAAAGAGAGAAGTAATGTTTAAGACAAGCAGGTTAAAATCAATATCAATTAGACACTCTTTGAACATTGCTGCTCTCTTTAGATTTTGTCTGTTGGATGTGAACTGTTGCTAATTTGACTTTGTTCCCAGCGGCACAATAGCATTCAAGATACCAAATCCTACTGCTAGGGGCAGCTAAGACCAAGACTTTTCCTTCTCACTGGAGCTGGCCTTAATTTGTTTCCCATGTGATTTTTTCTTATGCACTCGAGATCAGGAAATTATAAATATGCAAGTGGTAAGGCCAGAGATAGAGCTTAATGTGGGTGGGAGAGGAGATGAGGAACAGCAGCGGGGAAGGGACAGGAAGTTTCGGTCCCTCTCCCTCACACAACTTCAACGCCATTACAAGAGTAAGAAAGGAAAATGTCATAAATGCGGTCTGGCACCTCGTGGAATTTGCCTAAATGGCAGCCAACCACATCCAGGGCAGGGGCAGGTCAGTCTGTGCAGGGAGGGAATTTCGCACATCTTGTGTCTTTTGCAGGATGAATCCCTGCCTGTGACTCGAGGGCTGGGGGTGCAGCTCCCACTGGGGGAGGCAGGAGCCACCAAAACATTTCCAGATACTTTCTTCAAGTCACTGAGCAGCAGCTCCTGCGCCCCTTTCTGAAGTCCTGGTGGCACCAGCTGTGCTGTCTATGCCAAAACACATTTTCAGTTGTTAGATAGCGAGTGAATATTGAAAAACATGTTTCACATGAGAAATACTGTTTGGACAGGAAAAAGAAAGCAAGACAGACCAGTGATTCTGTGAGATAAGAAGAGTGCAAATCCAAAGTTAGCAGGCGGATTGCCATCCAACTCTGCTTTGGTGAGCAGTAAAACACAAATTTATGAGCTGGGTTTTGTTAAAGTCGGATATGGATTTTTGAAAATGAAAAGGATGGATGGGAGGACGGCAGTGAGACATTTAATCAATGTCATAAAAATGTAACATTCATTGGTCTCCTAAAATGAAATTAATAATCTGTGTAGAAGTATCATTAGGAGATAAGTGACATTTTTAGGCTTTGATTTGTAACTTGTAACAAATCTTACTTCCACATATTTCAAACATTCTTAGTGATATCCATCTTTATTAAAACATACCAAAACCTTTTCACCTCAGCTAGAGTGGCCCATCAAGCATTTTTTCCCCAGCATAATATCCTTAAGTAAAAAGACACATTATCAGGCACAGACTTGGCAGTAATGAAGGCAGGAAGAGACATGCTCCGTACCATATTCAAATTAAATCAGGGATTTCAATACTCCCTGATTATCAGGGAGTCTTGTCTTTCACTAATAAATTTCTCCTTCATCCCAGGCAGAGGCTTTCTAAGCTCTCTCTGAACTGATCAGACATTTCATTGTGTGCAGGAGGGCGAGGATAAGGTGTGTGCATGAGGGGAACGGGAGTGTGGGGCGGGGGGATACAAAATTAGGCAAGTCTGCTCCATAAATGATTGGAGATATCACATGAAAAGGCAGCCTTACAGGAACACAGATCTGATTCACATGGCTGCTGAATTTAGAAGGATTTGGGGGAAGGAGTAGCTAATATACAGAGGTTTATTCTCCTTACATTTAACATCAAGGTGTTTTGCATCCAAGTATTTTCATACATTTTAATGGAGCTACCTTCGATTTGCTCCAGGTAAGTGAGGTGAGAAGCTGGAGTCCAGGGCATGGATTATTAGCACAGACCATCTCTCAGACACAGGGGAAGGTGACACCCTTGCTCTGCCCTCTCCCCTTCCCACAGCTTTTTAAAAGGGCACCAAGAAAGATTTTTTTTTTTTTTTTTTTAAATTAGCAACAGAATCACAATCAAGTTGTGCAACCAGGAGAGTTTTCATCTTTTCTTCATGAACACCTGTCAAGCATATTCTAATTAAGCTGTTTCTGTTTTCATTGTGGACCAAGAGGAGGATGACAGCAGGGAAAAGTTGGTGAGAGTTATCACTGCAGAAGTTACAGAGATAAAGGACAAGCCCCTTGTTGTGGCTGTGTCAACAACAACAGAGGGAGTCCCTGCTGGGGGCCACGTGCTGGAGCCTGGCACATCGTCCTTGCCTCAAAGAGAATACAGGATGAACAGGAAAGGGAGATAAAGGAAGGATCACAATCCTATCTACACATGGAAACTGGCATGGAGAGATGCGATTCTTTGCCCAATATCACAAAGCTGCTCTACATCAAAATCAAGTGGTGCACCTAATTCTCCAAAGTCCCAGTTAAGTGCCTTAATCAAAAACTGCTTCAGGGCCTAGAGAGAATTGTCCTGTATATTAATTATCCTTTACATTTGAAGAGTCGCTAGGAAAGTGTTCTTGTTTTTACTCCTAGGCCAACTTCCAAAGGGTCCCACTTAATAAAACATTCAAAACCTCACCAGGGATTTCTGGACAATTTTCTTACCACCTCAGATTCTATTTGTGTTCTCCCATAATTGCTCCAGCTTGTGAGAAAAAGACGTGTTTCTTTTATTTATACAGTGACTCTGTACAGGTTTAGTCTCCACATCTCAGGGAATTTGGTGACACTATTGCACTGTACCCATGTTCTGCTCTCACCAGCCCCATTCAGACTCAAACTATCAACTTAAAATAGCATGTCTGATAACAAATGTGATCACAGGAACTATCTGACCATTCCCAAATATCAAGATGATCCTATTAAACATCTCCAAGGACTTTGGGCTCCCCAGTTTTACTAAGAACAGCCCAGGCTGCAGATCTGCAGGTTCAACCCTGTGCAAGGCCAGGAGTTGGACTGCAGTGACCTCCTTCCAACTCTGGATATTCTCTGATTCTATGATTAGGAATTACTCTGCTCACAGGAAAAATCCATACACAGCACTACATGTGTTCATGCCTGTAACAATAATTTTCACACCTTCCCCAGCTAGAAAGCCTTAAACTGTCCCTTGCCTTCACAGCTTCTGCGTGGGCTCACCTGGCCCCGACAGGAATGTCACAGATTTCAGAGTGCAAACACCAACTCCAGAACATCACAAAGGGCAGGCAGCTGCCCTGGCTCCTTCCCCACCTCTGAAGTTTTCCCTATTGACAGGTATTGAATACAATGACTTGGCAATTCCCACTATATCCCTTTATTGTAATTTTTGCCTACCTTGCTTTTCACTGAAATTATTTACTGAAAGAAAAACACAAAGGCCCCTCCCTTTGCAAAGGTTAGGTCTTTGCTCAAGCCCACAGATTTTAACCTCATAAATATTCCCAGCTATAAGATCTTATTAAGAAGGTATGTCTCCCAAGAGCATAAAACCATCAAGCTGTAAATTTTATTTAATTTCCCATGAGATTTCCTAGCCTCATACATATAATTAGAGTGCAGTATAGAGCACTTTTTGTGTTTTGTCAATAAATCACTAGGGAACAATCAACGTTTAAGAGGACAAGCTTTAATGATTTTTCAGACCCCTAAGCAATCACGCCTGCTACAGTGGCAAGCTGGTCTTTAACTTTCTCTAACTAGGATTGTGGACTGTAATGTTAGAGAAGGTCCCAAACACTTAATCCTATTAGACTCCGCAGCCCAGACAATCATAGCTTATACCCTGGGGACATATTGATTTTGATTTGGTTGACAGATAAGACCAGCCAAGCTACTGTAGGCTATGCTTTATTAAGTGTTTACAAATTAAATATCTTAAGGTCTGTAACAAACACAACTCTGCGGCACAGGCAGCTGCAGGCTGGCAATTACCTGTGCAGCTGGACAGAGGAGGAGTCTCCATCAATCACCCAGAGCACATCTGGCAGCATCAGGAGCATGGCGTGGTCCAGAGGTTCCTTGCCCAGCAGGACAAATGGAGCTCTGATCTCCATTGCAGCACAGCCTCTGGGGAACCCAGATCTTCCTGCAACACTCTGGTTTGTGGCAAAATGTCTCAGGAATGCCTCTGTCAGGAGGAACTCATCAGGGTGTGTGTCAGTGTTGAGCCATGACACAAGCTCTGTCACGTTTTTAAAAAGCCACCACTCACCTCACTTGTTTTGCCCTCTCTGTGCTTTATCTGAACTCACACACTGAGCACCATTTCGTGCTGCTGCCACAGCCTGTATTTCCTCTGTCTCACTCAGCCTACCTGGCTTCTCTGGGAACCTCCCCCTGCACAGCACAGACAGAGACAAACCAGTCTTTCCCATGCACAATGTCTCTGACTTTTGGAAAGACAATCCCATTTTGTGTTACCAAAAAAAAAAAAAAAGGTATTATAGACGATTTAGAGAAAAAAACGCATACAATCAAATTCTTTCTTGCATGCAAACCATAAAATAACTTCCACACTGGAAGGGCTGAATGAGTATATTTCTGATTCGGCATTATTTTACCCTTGACTTTGCACTGATGTCAATGACAGAAGGAGAAAAATAACTGCAGAGAATTGGATGCAAAGAATTCATAAATTTCCTGAAAGGAAATATCTGAAAAAGAGAAATTGCCTTCCCCAACTCCAGAGTGCCTGGCAGTACACAGAACTCCTTGGGTCAACAGCCAGGACGGCGTTTGTGTCCCCTGAATTACCCTTGTGATCTCAAGTGGAAAGCAGCTTATAGGCACTGAATGCACATTAAACACTCGAGCTTTTCGTCGTATAATTTGATAATCACACCAACTACACTGTCAGGCAAGAGTCTCCCAAGTACTTTAAATATGTTAATGAAGCAAGATTTTATCTATAGTCTTATACAGCTTGCACAAATCTATAAATAGGCTTATCTCAGGGTTATTGCTGTTATAAATTAATTATGGAAATGTCAACCAAATCAGGTACATGCCAAAGGAGTAATGGGGAGAGCAGTGATTTGCAACAGAAGATTCAGATACCGGGTGACCTGCATGAAGGGTTCACAGCCCCTGGCAGCAGTCCACGGGCTTCAGGGGAATTTAACCTTGAAGAATACACTTAAAATTGGTTTTCATATGAGTAATAGACAGTGGCTGGAGAAGTGGACTGAATTAGGGAAGAGTTATTGCACTGTTTTCTGGTAGCATCTCATTCCTTAAGCCACAATTGTTTCTTTTTAGGCACTGGGTGCTGCTGAATAAAGGGGTTGGGGTTTCTGGGGGAGAAAAGGTGAGGGAAGGGAGATGAGGGGCCTTGGTGTAAATTATTCCCTTTATGGAGCTATGCCAAAGCCATGTCTAGGAATGATATACAGTTATTTAAAAGGAAAATCCCAAGAAAATTAAAACCACTGTTTTCTCACTTAGACTTGAATATCTGTTTGTTTTAAGGACAACACCAAAGACTGTGACTCCTGAATATTACAAGAAATTTCAAATGTGCATCTGACCCAAATGACACTCTAACAAGGATGAAAGATCTGTCACAGCACAGCGGCTACTTAGGTCCTAAATGCCATATTCCTTCTCCTATTTATTCTTTACACAGAGATATGACCTGTGAACCCCAGCTCTGGATAAGTACCCTCACTACATCAGCTGCTTCACAACCTGAACAAAAAGGTCACACATGCCCCAAACATCTAGAATTCAAAAAGGAAACATTCTTTATTTTCCATAGTTAATGCCTATTATCTTTTTATTTAATCAGAAAATAGCTTTAGAATATAACTTTCTTTTTAATTTCAGCTTTTCTTATTGTTCTTATAATAGGTTGATACCATTGTTGAGGCACTGATAAAGAAAAAAAATAGGACATTAGTGACCGAAATACCACATTATAATGTGCCAGCAGTGCAGAAGCTGAAGCCTGATACAAGTCTGTGTATATGGTCTCAGCTCAGAAAGCTCAATGCAAAGAGCTGTTGATCACATACAGCTTAAAAAAAAAAAAGGCAAAAAGAAAACACCATTTTGACAGTGCTTAGTATTGGCAGTGTTTGAGTGCCCAGACCTATTCTGCTGCAGCAAGTTCAAAGTTCCTACAGAACTCATCCCAAAGAGCTTGCAAAACCCAAAACATCCTTCACTAGGAACTAGGAAGTTATTCTGGGTAGCAGAATTCTGTCTCCCAGCTAGGACCCACTTCTGTGTGACTGAAACATAGATAAATGGGTGAAAGAGGCAGCTTGTAGAGTATCAGCTGATCTCAGGGTACTTGTAGGCACTTTATTCTTCTGGCTGCATCAATATAAATGGATTAAAATGCTTTCTGTTGCCTGCTAGGACTTGGTGCTCCAGCTGGTCAATACAGATCTGATTGTAATGGTCTGGGGGCTCAATCTAACAGATCTCTGTCCCTAAATGTGAGCTACAGAGAGAGGCCTGTGCAGTGATCACCAGATCCACCCTTGGTCAGGTGGGTTTGTGTCTCACACCTGCAGCTCACCTCAGACACCTGGGACCAACCAGACTCTCCAGATGCTCCACAGAAATTATCAAATTGCTGCAGGATTTACCTCTTTCAGCTGGAGGAAAACACTGCCAAGCAGGCAGAGTCTCCCACAACATTAGTATTTAGTGAGAAAATGTCTGGGAGGAGAGGACTGAGATTCCCTATATAACACCCACAGTTCAAAGTGGGAAGACAAAATGTCCAAAAACCTAATTATCTTCAAGGAAAATATCCTGGGTTTTCCTCCTCTTATCTCTACTGAAGACATGGATGCTAAGACATGAAAGAAAGAAGGTGAATGAAGTAAGGACTGTCTCCCACGAGGTAGAAAGGATAAAGTCACCAACAAGCCATTTATGGCCTATTTCCTTTTGGGTGGATTTCTCCTGAGTGCCACAGGAGCAGCATAGCCCCTGTACTCTGTTTCAACACAGATTCAAGCTGGGAACTCTGGTGGAAGCAACATTTAAGTGGTGCTTAGATTCCCTTTGGGCTCTCAGCACAGAAAGAGCTTCAACCATCCCCCACTCCTGCCCTTGGAAGACAAAAGCTCCATACTTTGGTTTAAATCCTACAGCTGGGACAGCTCCACAAGAGCAGGGAACATGTGAGATTCTGCACTGCAGCATCTGCTACCAGTCCTTTCCATTAAAATTAAAAGCTATATTACAGACATTAAAGTCATATCTTCTAGCTGCTTAATAGGTAGGTAATGGACTCAAATTCTCAGTGAAAAAGTCACAGCGTGAGGCAATTTTCTACAGATGAAGCTTGGTTTTAAGGATTTTGATAAAATGCTTAATATTTCCTGAAAAGTAACTTAAAGATTTATAAATACACCTACTCATTTCACTGCAGTGGGGTGTTGCACACCATCACCTCAATCAAAACCAAACAAAACCTGCACAAAAACTTGTGTGGTTCCTCCAATGCCAGGGTGGGATGCATGAGATAAAGCAAGTGACCTCTGGTGACCTTGTCCTGAATGGTGTTTTACACAGCAAAAAGGTCAACCTTCCACTCAACCTCTACACATTTCTTTTTCTGTGGAGCCCACAGATCGTTAAACAAAGCTCCAAATGTTTGTGTGCTTCACAAGAGCATCATAAGCGTGGCTCTCCAATGCAGCTCCAATTCCTGGCAGTGCCCCAGGATTTGTGGATGACAGCACAAGAGGCAGCATCAGACTGTGCTGTGATCACTTTCCATCCCCTCCTGCCATGGATTTGTGGTGCAGGTTCCAGCTGTAGCTGTCCTGGCAGCCATGGGGCTGTGCTCTTATGGAAAGCATTTGGAGACTAACTCGTGATGCAGGATCCAGTGAGTCTGGAAATACTGGTCAAAATATCACCTCATACTCATGATCTCCTCATTTACTGCTCCTAAAATTTTAACTAGGCTGGACTGGGCAGACAGACCCACGGAGAGGCTGTGTGGAGACTGATGGTGCTCCATTCTCAATGAGCTGGTCACAACCACTGCTCATAAACTGCCCAGGGAGTGACTGCAGCTCCAGGGCCAGGCCATTAGGGCTTATCCAAAACAGGCTAACGAGGACTCTGTTACATCCTGGAATTTATAAAACTTTTGAAAGTGTTATACTGGCCTTATAAAAGTGGAATGTGTGTGTAGTATATTCTAAAGATGACTAAATGTTCAGTATTTCATATGAGGCTGTGGAAAAAGTGTCTTCCCCCCTCTGTTCTGGCATCAAACATTGTTCATGGATAATGGGAAGCAGAGGAGCACAGGCCATCAAAACAAGGGATCAGCCTGAGGTTGGGAACAATAAACTTAATTCCAACAAACCCCATGAACAGCACAAGCCTTATGCCCAGCAGACAGTAAAGGAAACTGGAGCTTCATTCATGATATCCAGGTGCTTCCAGGGCCTGATCCAAACCCACTGAAAAGAGAGGTTTCACTGGGCTTTGGATCACATTTGGAGCATGTACAAAGTAGGGTTATGCTGTTTGGGGACATAATGAATAATATTGCTGCTGACAAAGTATCTTCTTCAAACTGGGGCCTGAATGAATACTGGTCAAAGAGTTCTGAAAAGTAAAGGAGTTTTCCATGTCTTAATGTAAGGGAGAATCACATGGATGTTTATCCAGACTAGGAAAGGATTAAATCTCTTTTATTCTTCTCAGAAAATTACAGGTGAAATGTATTTCCCTTATGGCTCTGGACTAGCAAGAAAAATGCAATGAATAAACATGAAATGTGGAAGGAGGGGAGAATCCATGCCACTGAGCCACAGTAAATGAGGTGACTTCGACCTGGTATTTTCCATTAAAAACACACTTTTACCATCTCTGAAAAAATACAGCTCACTGTCATTTAGACCTTACCAGCAGCTCTAAAGGAATGTAGAATTACCTGCCTTGAAATTAAATAAGGACTGCCCTGAGCCAGAAAAAAAGTCCAAGGATGAAGAGGCTGAGTTCACCAGCCTGCCTTCCAGCCTGTCCCTGAGGATGCACGGTCTCCAGGCACACAGAGCATGGGAGAAGGCCCATCTGACACTCAACAGGTTCCTAAAGCCATTTTATTCCCTTTATTCCCCCAAAGCCACAGCCAGTGCTGTGCAGCAACTGGCCAGCCATGTTCTAATTAAGCAATGGTAGTTTCAGCACAGGCTGTTTCCTGGGGATTAATGACCAACAGAGAGGCAGTTGATGATCTGAGGCCCATTAAAGGCAGTTAGTCATTAATCCCCAGCTAGAGCCTGCATCCGAGTCATTACAGATATTATTAGACTGGGGGACAGGCTTCTTGTGTGGATGCATGTTATTGGTTTGAGCACCTGATGTGGTTGTTATCAGCTGGAGAAAAGGAGGAAGCAACATTTCTGATTATGAAGGTTTAAGCCTCAGAACACCAAACTTCCTCCCCGAGTTCAGATAAGCTCCCTAATCTCTCTGCAACTAAATTACATTAACTTGAAAGGGGAAAGAAAGGATTACCTATTTACAAGAGATACAAATAAATAATCAGAAATGTAAGCTTCCACTTGTCAGAGCATCACACTGTCTACCAACCTCACACTTCATTCCAGAAATGATTAAAAAGAAAAAAAGACAAAAAGATGAGAAGAAGAAGAAATGGCTAAAGGCCAGTAACACGGGACAAGGTGCAGAGCAGTTCCTGGGGGTTGCTACCCTCTGTGCCACACAAACAGAGCAGCTGAGGCTGCTCTCTCACAATGCTGGTGAGGCAGAATCGGCCTGGAAAGCACCTGGAAGAGCAGTGGATCCAGGGATGCTCCAGGAAGCAGTGCCTGTAACCCACCACTTGGCAGCACCCCTTTGGATGAAGCACACATGGGATATTCCAGCTTTATGGCCCCTTTGCTGCTGAAAATCTCCTCTGTGGAATGAGGAGCTAATGAGTGCCAGGTGGTTTATGCTCACTGCAGGTTTTGGGGCACCTTCCAGGAGAACATCAAGGGCAGTGGCAGGTTCCAGCTGATCTGTCTGGCTGTATAAAGTTGTTATTATTGGTTCTACTGCTGCTAATGCATGACAGACACAGCCCCTCCATGCTCTGAACCAGATCCGTGTCTGCTGCTGCCTATTAATATCCTCTGCATATGTGACATTGGAGGAGGCTGTCACTCCTTTGTCACTCACTTGCCTTTCCCTGGCACTGGAGAATATATTCTTTTCTGTTAAAATCCTAACAATAACCCAGGTTACACATTCTCCAGGCAATCCTGGCAGCTAAGTGGACCAGACAGACAGAGCTGGAGGAGAAGGAAGAATGAGCAATCATTTCATGTCTTCGAGCATGTGTAATAAAAATATCTATTAACTCCAGCACACAGGTCAGATTTCCTTTAATTACAATATTGGAAAGAGGAACACCTGAAAGAGCAGAGTCACACATGGGATCAGGCTCCCCCTGCATGAGGAGTGCGAGGTACTATTGATTAATGCACTACTGCAGATGGAGGGACTGTTCTGATCCATTTGGCCAAATCAGTGCAGGAGCAGGTAGTAAGTTGCACAGGTATAAATTGCCCCCAGCACTCTGGTGTGCAGACAGGTTTACCTCACAAAAGAATATTCACAGCAGTAAAAAAACAAAAAAAAAAAACAAAACAAAAAAAAAAAAAAAATCCAATTAGTGTCTAAAAATCCCAAGACATGATACTACTTGGGGAAAGAAAAAAAAAGAGGGGAAAAATCCCCTCTAAGGCTTGATACCTTGACAACCAACAGGTCATATTTTGCTTTTATTGTCTACAAAGTAAGGAGAAAGTGGGAAGAGCTGTGAGTGTGGGTGTCTGAGTGAGCTGCTTTAGCACCGGACTGAGGCACGGCAGGGTGCAGCAGCACTGACACCTCCTCATTTAAGGTCTCCCAGCACCTGGTAACTGCAGTGGCAGCACAGATGCCAACCACTGCCAGCTCCCCCCAGGGAAGGTCAGTCCCCAGTGAGCTGGTTCCCCTGCCCAGCACCACAGCTAGCGCTTCAGGGCATAGAAAAATTCCACACACAGCTCCTACCACAGCGGAGCAGCTGCAGAGTTCCCATGAGAATTTCCCCCTGGACCCTCTGAAGAACAGTTTTTTCCCAGTTCATTATTAATTTTCCATCTGTCATCTTCAGAAGAGCTGGGGCGTGCTGTCCTGGCTGCAGAATCATAATCTGCTCCTCCAAATGCTCGTGGCAGGTGATGGATTTGTCCCACTGTGGTCTTTTTGGAGTCACCTGGCAAGCTGCACCTGCAGGGTGACTTGGTGGATGTGGGCGTCCCTAGCACTTTTAGAGTCAGGCCCAACAGGGCTCATAACAGAGCATTCCTTCCACAAAATCAGGTATCAAGATATTATTTTTAAAGTATCTTTGGCCTTTGCACCACAGGTACAAACCAGAGACTGCTTCCTCTCTGCTGGTCCCCGTGCCACACATGGAACAGGGTGTCAGTAGGAACCCAGCTCTGCTTGGATCTCTGCCCCTCAGGCTGCACTTACTCCATCACCTCTTGTGTGACCCAAATAATCTGTTCTTCAGAGCCCTACGAGAGCTGCTGCCACATGCTCAGTACAGAGCAAAGTGGGGGGATTCCTGTTTTATTCTTTTTGAGTCTAACAGAGATCGAAGCTTTCACGAGGAAGAGACCAAAAGAGAGACAGAAAGGAGAAAAGAGGAATTTTAAACCACCTTAGGAGATTTGGAAGTTGGCTTTTCTGTACATACCTCCAGCATAATTCACCTTGACTTCCTTTAGCTCATCAGCTGAACTGGAGGAGACTGACTCAGACCCCATCAGGGGCTGCAGCTCCTCCTGAGGCACAGCTCCCATCTCTGCTCCCTGTGACCATGAACAGGACCCAGGGGACTGGAGCTGTGTCAGGGGAGGCTCAGGCTGGAGAGCAGGGAAAGGCTCTTCCCCCAGAGGGTGCTGGGCACTGCCCAGGCTCCCCAGGGAATGGGCACGGCCCCGAGGCTGCCAGAGCTCCAGGAGCATTGGGACAGCGCTGCCAGGGATGCCCAGGGTGGGGTTGTTGGGGTGTCCATGCAGGGCTGGGGGCTGCACTGGATGATCCCTGGGGGTCCCTTCCAGCTCAGGATACTCCAGGATTCTGTGAACTAGGGGCTAGGTCTGACACAGGCCATTATTAATAGCATCTAATCCCAATGCATCTCATACACAAAAGCAAAGCTCCAAAGTTTTTGCTTCTGCCTACTTTGTGGATAAATCTGAACACACTGGCCAGCCACCTGGAGCATCGTGGTTTTTGCAAAATAATATCCATGAGATTTTTGCCCCTTTTTTTAGTGCACAGGACAGAAGAAATCCTAGGACAGCTTTGTGCTCCCAGCTCCCTTTTATGGAGGAAGAACCTAACAGTGAGAGAGTCACCTTCTCCCTGCATACAGAGGCCCTGGAGCAGAGGCTCCTGGGGGCTGCAGCTGCCATAGGATGCCCAGGGTGCTCCATGTGTCACAGGGCTGTGTCTGGGTGTATCCCAGGAGGCAGAGAGAGGGATGGCCTGAGCCCACCAGGACAAGGGAGGTGCATGTCCAGCACCTCACAGCCACAGCCCTTCCACAGGCCCTGCTGCCCACATCCACTGTGGGAAGGGTTTGGTTTCCAGGGGGGAAAAACCCTGGGGAAAGACAGCACATCCACCAGGGAAACAGCTTCTTTGGAAGACAACTGTCATTAGCAGCCGAGTTGCCTCACCTCTGCCCTTTGCAGGAGAGAAAGAAATTATCCCCAGGAGCACCTCGGCGGAGCGGAGCCTGTGGCACATTCCACCTCATGCGTATCTTGTTTATTCTAAGTGGAGCTACAAATCTGTCGAGTGAGCATTTTGTTTTGATTAAAAATTAATAGCTGCTTTTGACCCAGGTGGATTAATTTCACTTTCACTGAGTATCAAGTTAATTGACACAAACTACTGTCAGGTGAAAGAACCAATTAACAAACTGTGAGGAGGACTCCTCTCCCCCTCCCTCCTCCTCTCCCCCAAATGTTGTTTTGACTGAAGGTTTTTTTTTTTCCCTTTTAATAGAAAAATTTTATCTCAGCAGAATGAGATTAATTACTTAACAAACAGAGGAACAAAAGAAAAGGAGGGTGGGGTGCTCCCTCCCTCAGAGCCCAGATGCACTGGCAGGATGCTGCAGAGTGGGGCTGGAAGAGGGGCCTTGCTCCTGCCTTGCTGGGGCTTGTTGTCACCAATTAACTGCCACTTCCAAGATTATCAGTCACTGGGGTGGGAGCATGGCTGTGGCCCATTGCAGTTTGGCAGAAATCCCCCATAAGGTCCCCAGGACACGACAGCAAGGTCATTGGAACAGAGAGGGGCAGGATGCGTCCGGAGCACGGAGCAGCGCGAGCGACGCGGACATCTCCCGTCCTCAGGTTTCCTATTTAAATCAGAAGTTTTCTGTAGCAATGCATTATGGATAGGAGCATGTAGCAGCCTAGGAAAATCAAAGTAGTTCCTTATTTAATGTCTGTTAAATGTAAGCCAGCCCAGGCTCTGCTGGTTGAGCTTTAGGGATTGTGTTTGGAGCCTGGAGCAGGGAATGGCTGGCTGGCAGGCAGGGCTGGCAGAAGGGCTGGTGTTTGGCCAGTGTTTGGAGTAGCACACATGACCCATGGCAGAGAACTGGACATTTTCTTCCAGTTTCCAGGCTGTTATCATGGCTCTAAGGGACTCAGGGGTACATTTTCTATAAGCAAAGTAACTTAGGCTTCCAAGTATCAAACTGTCTTGTGCTAGAGAAGGTAAATCCCTGCAGGAAGGACGAGGCAAAAAAGCATGTTGGGTATGCAACTCCATTAAAACCAAAACTAGCTGGGCTGTGTGATTTGCTTATGCCCTTCTAAAAATCCCATAGGAAACTTATTTACATCTCCAGGCATCCAGATGCCATCTATAAACCTTGTCCTTCAGAATTCACGTGATTTGGACATCTAAACATTGTGTGTCAATTAAGAAAATTAAATATAGTCTCCTAGATTGTCTGTCTACGTTTAAAAATCTATTCCAAGCTGCTAATGCTGTGACTTAAGTTTTATTATAGAAGTTGCTTAACTAGGCAAATATTTTCAGTTATATATATTTTTCCTTTACTTACAGAACTCATAGCACTTCATTTATCCTCCTGAGACTGTTTGTTCAAATCATTCTTTTACATCCTTAGCCACTATTCTACCCCAGGGACCAGCTACAAGCTTTTGCCATTATTAATTTTTTATTCAAAGAAACAGCTAGAAAATCTATTAAGGGACAGGAGAAGGACAGAGAGAGAAAAGGAAGAAAAGAGAGAGAAAAGGAAAAAACAGGATAGATTTTGACTAGGCCACCCCAGCTGGCTTCCTCCTTCACTGGGACCTCATGTTCTTTCTTGCACCTCTGAAAACCTTTCCCAAATGCTGTTTTCCCCACCTGGTAATGATGTGCACTACTGCAGAAGGGAGAAGCCCAATCTCTGCAAAGGCAAAGCACCAACTTTGAGCTCCTCAGATACACAGATCTTGAATTTATATACGAACACAATGAGAAGGCTAAAAGAAACATCTAAATAAAGGTGTGAAATACCTACAACAGAGACAGAAAGGGTTTGCAATAAGCTAAAATGGGAGCATGCTAAAATTCCCCTGCCCAGAGGTGGTCTAGCTGCCCCCAGCCTTTTTGTAGCACCATCAATTCATTAGCAGAGTGTGCCTGAAACCCCTGCCACTGCACCATGTGTGTCCACTCATTACCTGTGGGCCTCCAGTGATCATCTGCCAGTGAAGGACTACAAACATACCTGGCTGCTCTGACACACAGAGAACCAAGAGAAAATGGAAGGAGGAAATTGCAATTCAATTCAGTGCATATGGAGAATAAAGAGCCATCGTTTCATATGCACTGGCTTCTCCTTCCCTTTGGTTTATGTTAAAAAATATACAGTATTAGCTGCCCTTTCCTCTGGGGAAATGAGCAGCATAGGTAATGGAAACCAATAAAGAACTGTCATGTGTTACTGCAATCTATCTACATTTAGGTGATTCCTGTTCTGTCCCACATCTGACCAACAGGGAAAAGCAATTGTTCAAATGAAACCAGGTGACAAATCCTCCCAATCACATCTTCCCTTCATGTCTTCACAATCAGAACACTGAGCTGAAAAGCCACAAAGATATCTCAGCATTAAGCATTTCTACACTCCTGGGAAATGCTTAACATAAGGTAACAAACCCACAAAGGATCCCACGTTTCTGAGAGAACATCAGATGAGATCTGGCTGGCTACTGAATATTAAAACATACACACAAAACCACCTGCAGAGGAATCTGCCATAGCATAACCCTTCTTATGACAGACCATGGTGGTTACACTTCCACCACCTTCTTTCAGACTTTTAAACTACAAGTGATTCATGTTAGAATGTGCAAAAAGAGGTAAGATGCTGGATTTGCTAGGAGCAAGACCAGGAGAGATTTGCTCTGCCTGGGAGAAGTACAGTTCATGAGATGGATTGCAGGTTTTACTTCCCTGCCCATCACAGCCTCTTCCCTGTTAACTGTCCTGACATCTGAGCAAGGGCACTGAGATAATTTTTTATCCCAGATATAAAAATGGGGCGAGAACAAACATGCTCAGGTTTTCAATCAGGTCTTAGCCAGGAAGTCTGGCAGTGTGACCTGAACTGTGACTGTCCAAGGGACACAAATGACACAGCCCTAGCAATTCAAATTTCAGGAGCCTCTCCACTGACTGCAAATTAAAGGAAAGGGTCAACTTCATTTAGCACTGACTTCTGTCTTCATTTCATGCTCAGAGGATGCACTCGGGCTAGAGCCTTAGCTGATGCAAATCAAGAAAGCTCAGTAGCAATCAGTGTTGGACTGATTTATAACAACTGCAAGTCTAGCCCCTTGCAAGGTCAATATTGGCAAAAGAAAGAAGGGAATGTGATGGTACTTACTGTGGATTTAAAGCAACACATTCCACAGTGGGGGAAGGAGCATCTTACATGGGAATCTTTCATTAGGCTTTTATGGTGGTGGGAAATCACACACACTAGAATATGAATCTGTAACTAATTAAAGTAACTAATTAAAGAGCTCTTCAAAATGTGCTTTATCTTGAATTCCCTTTTTCCTGCTTCACTGTTTCATTGTTCTTCATGTCCTTAGAAATTTATCCAAGTCCTGTAGGCAGCAAAATAACCCTGTGGTGGTTTATTGCTCAGCATATTGCTGGGGCCTTCTGCCTCTCAGGCTCTTACAAATGTGAGTTAGGATTTCTGCACTTGTGAAAATGTGCTTGGGAGTTTTATTACACAGTGATTCCTGCAAAAAGGTGAAATAAAGTATCTGTCACCACAACTGGTTCTCAATTGGTACTGAAATTAATTATTTCCACACCTCTCAATTATTCGCCACCTTTACTGAAATCCAGAAAAGTGCAGTAGCTGGTCATTATCTAAAAGAGAAAAAAAGGCTTTAACAACATCTACAGATAAGCATGAATGCCTCCTGCTAGAGGAATCTCTTCCTAACTAGTTCTGATACTTCAAGTAAGGGGAATCACTTGTCTGATTAGCTGTGGCCAGGAATCTTTTTCTGCTGCTGAGTCCTGAGTAAGCGGTCACATGAAAAAGCCCTGAAGTTCTTAAATGAAAATCCCTAGGAAGCCTCATTTGATTGATTTACTTCACTTGGATGGCAGAGGTAAAACTATCTGGTGTGACCCAAAGAAATCAGCAATGATCCACAGTCCTGACCAGCTGAGCTGCAGCCATGGTCAGATTCCAGCCTGGATGGCACAGGAAATAAATACTCCTTCTACAGCACCCACCTGGTACAGCCATCCCTGCACAAGTGTTCCAGAACACAATTTAACTGAGGTGTACATGTGAAACGAGTTTCTTTGTTTTACAGCACAAGTTCTTGAGAGGAGACTGAAGCCAACCCCCAGCCTAGTTTATGTGCATTTTTCCTGGGTATGCAGACTACGGTTTATGGTGAGAAGAGACATAAAAGAATATGGGAAACACAGAAATGACTACAGCTTGTATTTTGCTTTTATGTTATATCCCAGCTTTTCAAATTAAAAACCACACAAACAAAAAAGCCCAAATCACTACAACAGTTTTTTTGCTATTCTTTTTGTAGTTATAAGCAGTGGCAAAAGTATGAGATCACACCTTTAAAATTGTTCTCCCTCACCTGGAAGCAGATTGGCACCTTTGCCATTTCAGAGATCCTCTTCCTGTTAATAAAAAGGCAATTTCTTTGGGTAACAAAGCCATGGACTTCTGGCAGTAAGCCAGGAAGCTTAAAGAGAAACCTTGAATTCTGCAAACATAATAGACAAGGGACTCAGCTTAAGAAAAGATTTCATCTATCAACTAACAAGAGGCTGGGGTCATGAAGTAGGGTATTCTTTATACTTGAGAGACCAAGCTAAAAGTCTTAAAAATGTACAAGGAAATGCTGGCTGGAATGTTCTCCCTGTGTAACAGGCTGAGGCTTCCAGGAGGCTTATCATTCCTCCTGACAGTCTGACAGGACTGTGTAATACAGAAGTTTAGCAGTGTGGGCAGGTTAAATTATACTAGGCAGGAGAAATCATTTCAATGTGAATCGAAGCGTTTACTCTTGTCCACTTCCAGCTCCAGCTTGTTATTCTCTGCAGCCCACAGCTTCATGTTTTTAACAGGAAAGCTTCATTTTGAAGTGGATGTTATACAGGGGGTGCTTTGGTTCTAGGATTTGCTGTTTACTCACAAAACATCCTTAACACACCACTTAAGCGTGACTTGGGTCCTGCTCATCTAGTAATTTTCTGTGTATATTTCTGTGTATTATTCTACATATTCTATGTATTATTCTTTAATGTATTTAGCTGGTATGGTAAATATTGTGGTAAACAGATTATCTATTGAGCAATATGGTTATGGGAAGTTTTGACTAAACCTTAGTGAATTTATATAGAGAAAACAGTCTTATGAATAAGAATGAACTCCCAGAAAAACATGCCATTCCCCTGTGAAAAAGGGCAGAGTAAAGAGCATTTTCAGCTTCAGTCCTTCATTCCTGCTGGAAAAACACATAACACTGCTCAGCTCAGCCCCTCCAGCCTATTTGCATGGAGTCACAGAGAACACTCCGATTTTTCTCCCTGTCCCAGAAGTCCAAGGCATCGGCTTTCCTGCTTTCCTGCTTTTCCAGAGTGATGCAATCCACCCCACAGCACAACCCAAATGACACACAGCCATTCTCCCTAAATCTAGAAAGGAAACCAGTCCATATAATGCCTGTGTTTAAAGAAATACGTAAAGAGATACTGCTGGGCTTGTGTCCCTGGAGCACTGTGGCCATTTTGAGCTGTGAAGCACCAGTTGGAACTAGAGGGTCTTTAAGGTCCCTGCCAATCCAAACCATTCTATTTTCCTCAGTGTCTGTAAAGTAGGGTGACCCCTATTCCCAATGGAATTTTTTGTGTCATTAGCACTTTAAAATAAGTGGACACTAATTAATGGTAAATCACAAAAGAATTTATACTGAATTACACACAGCATCTGCATTAGTAGCCAATGAGTCCATTCTGATTAATGTTACCACAGGAAGTAGCAGGCAGCGTGTAATGATTTGCTACAGCAGCTCACTGAAAGCTCTTCAGTCAGGTTTCCCATTAACAAAAACAAGCATTAAATTACTTAAAGACAATCATTAATTTAAATAAGTATTTTGTAACCATACATATAAATCAGGCACAGCAAAGAAACATACAAAGTGTCCCAGTTGTCACATCATCTAAACCCCCAGGAATGCACAGTGCCAAGTGGTCACCTCTCATTTTCCTGCCCCAGGACCCCCAGAAGTCACATACTGGGCCAAGAATTGCAGATTCAGGCATCCCACTGTGGGTTTTAAGGGCATGGATCCTAAAAGGCACCAGTCTTACAGAGGCCTGTCAGACCTGTGGGCAGGGCAGGAACCCCCTCCAGCCCTGGGAGAGGCTCTGTGAGCAAACCTGACAGGTCCCACAGTGCAGCCTTTGCTTCACAGAACACTTGCTGGGGATGGGAACAAGCAGCATCAGAGGATCCTGGAGATCTCTGATACCAGGGACCACTACTGGTCTTCAGAATGTCCTGGGGAACGCCCTGACCCTCACACAACTTGTCCTCTTGGCAGCGATGCACCACAGACCATCCAACGCCCCCTGGTTCACAAACAAAGCACAAATCACCATCAGGAGCCACTAAACTAAGAAATAAAACAAAGTAAAACCCTGAATGATGGCCATGGGATCTGGGAGACCTTTACTTCCTGAAGGATGTATTTATTCATGGAGAAGAGGATGGAACAAGATGATCTTTAATGTCCCTTCCAACCCAAATCATTCCCTATTCAGAATTTTCATTTATTTGTATTTAATTCCCCCTTATTTTCACACAATCTCATTTATTTTCATCAAAAGACTTGGGAGTAAGGATGGTTTCTCAGTGTCTGTCTGCACTGGGCACAGGTCCACAGGAATCCACTGTGCACGGGGTTTCTGAGGGCTGCTGCAAGAAACAGCAATACAAAACCAGTAGAACATTACTTGGATTTCAGGCTTCTGTTGCTGAATGTCTCCTGTCTTGAACCATATCTTTACACTGCAATGGAGCCACAGAGACCATGTAAGGAGTAAGGTCAGAGCTGCTGTTTTTCTTGGACCAGGAAAGAGAAGCCAAAGCTCCGCAGCGATCTGAGGCAAGTCTGATGGAGCCGCTCTTCCATGGCGTTTTGGATGACACACGGTAACCATCTTCCAGCATGTTTGTCTTTTCCTGGGACTACAAGATGCTATGGATTTCTGCCATACTCAAAACAACTGCCCATCCTTGTAGTGCCCCCTAAAACTGACCCCATCCAGCCTGCAGCCCTCCTGCCCTGCTGTGGGTACCATCAGCAGAGTGACCCTGGGAGCGTGAGCACGAGCAGGGGCTGCACCGCACAGGGCTGGCAGCACTTCCAGCTCTTCAGCTCCAGGCAGTGGAAGGGCTGGAAGGGTTTTACACAAGGCTCTCAGCTCCCATGAGTGGGTAAACTCGGAAGCAGGATGGCCTCAGCAGGGCAGGAGTCTGAGGTGATGAATACCCCTCACTCCATGACAGACGGAGCTGCAGCCACGAGGTTTCCTGAACCAGAGACCACCACAAAGGAAGAAGGAACAGACTCACAGGCTGCTGCACTGAGCTCATGTCAATGCCTGAGCCAAACCCAGCCACTGGGAGTTTAAATGCTCCTGCATGCCAGGAACAAAGCACAGAAGAGAAACACGTGAACTGGGAGGCTGGATGGTTCCCAGTGCTGCCCACCAGTGTGCCTCCCCAGGGGCACCTGGCCTGTCCCACATCTTACCCCTCTGCTCTGAACTAGCTGACATCTCTCCTCATCTCCTCTCGTCATTATAATTTTGAAAAACCCAACCAAAACCAAATCTGTAAATGCATTAACAGGAATCTCCCACAGTGTCCTGGCATCACATAAAAATGCCATCAGAAACCAAGTTTTCCAAATGAGGTTACTTGTAAACATTTGGCATGGACAGTGCAAAATTCACCTCTCTATCCTCCTTCCCAGTCTCTGGCTGAGAATTTGTGCTCAGTGGGCAACTCAGAGCCAATAAAGCAGCCATCTATCAACCCCTGAAACAAACTGTACCACCCATATGTCGGCAGAAGTTCACAGTTTGAAAATGTTTCATGTCTTACCCGTTCCTAGAACAGCCCCTTTCCCTGAGATTATTATAGACTATCACTCATTCTTCAGTTTGTCTAGGATCTGCTAAATGTTTCTCTAGAAATTCATCACTTGCACATTCACAGCCATGCATTAACTGCTCGGTTTTTCCCTGAAAGTAAGGAATTTTGATATGATACATAAGTCACCATAAACTCTACAGGACTGAGTGAGTTATTGCATCTTACAGGACAACTGGTTCCTACAAATGATACCCTGGAAAATGACATTATCGCTCAGTGATTTGGTTCAATCTGATTGCTACAGTTAATGTAATAATGTAACTCAATTAGGATGCTTTTGTTATGAATGAACAACCTTGTTTAATATTGTCTGCCTGTCCAGAGTCAGCTGAAATGGGATGTTGAGGCAGCCTGCAAAACCCAGAAATGCAGTGGTGCATTTTCAGGAGAGACATCAGCATGAATTAGAAAGCCCAGGCAATTTTTAAAGACACAAAGGTCTTCTTGGTGTTTCCTACTAACAGAAAATTACAAACCAGGCATCTTTGTAGGGCCTGCAAGTGAATCCAGACTTTCCACAGAGGTCACAGAAAGCCTTGTGACAGTCAGTGCACACAGGTTGACCCTCGTGTCCAAAGCAAGGCACATCAGGTTCACCTAAAGCCAATCCCTCCACACTCTCAGCTCCCCAGTAGCTCCCACTGGGCAGACCAGTAGCCAGATCATGGTGTGCCCACACCGGGAGCCTGGGAGAACCCGGCCACTTGTCAGATAAATTTGTTTAGAGCTTTTCCTGCTTTCCTGTGTGGTGCCCCTCTGAGATGCTTCCAGCACATTCACAGAGTTCCCCACCAGCACAGCCAGGGTCAGGCACTCTTGCACTGCTTGCACATCTGCTTTTCTAAAAACTCCCACTCCCTGACTCTCAGGGTATCTCTGCCTGCTCTACCCCCTGGAGCCCTCTCCTCCCAACGAAGAACTCAGGGGTTCACTGCAGGGGGACAAGCAGGCAGAGACTTTGGGAGAAGGGGTTCCCTTGGCTAGCAATGCCAGGAGGGAGGAGGGAGGGAGAGGTTTTGCCAAACCTGCCCTGGATTAAGAGGAAGATGAAAGCCCAGAATGTTCCTTACTCTGCTGGTACCTGCAGGCCCAACCCTAATTCAAACCATGTGTTATTCTCTTCACTTCTGCCCTGTTTGGGAATTTCTGGAATGCAAGAGACACGGTAGCTGTGCTATACCACTTCCAGGTCCACAATACCCTGCCTGAGCCACATGGAGAGAAGTATTTAGAGAACCAGCACGGTCCTTGCTGGAATCCTTCTCAATTCAGCAGTGCATGCATTTAATTTCCTGTCTCCTTGTTTTCAGCCTGTCCTTGGACATGTTTGTGAGAAACCTGAGACGGTTACATGTGTTGTGGCCTCCAAGACTATTAAAACCATGAAATAATTGCCATAACTTTGTTCTTTTTTTTTTTTTTCTTCTCTTTCTAAAGAAACCTCCAAAGAAATGTCTCACCTTCTCAGTTCTCAATCCCAAGCCTTTTTCTTTTCAAGGAAAAGTGAGAACAGACATTCAGGAATGGGGAGCATGCCTCATACATGATTATAAAACCTGATTTGTTATGAAAAACAGATGTTATTCAAGAGCATAAAGGGTATATGAATATTATACTTGAATAACATATACTCCTTAAAGAACACTTTGTATAACCTAGGTATGTTTGGCCATGGCCAAACTCCAAAATCCACAGATTGAATTTCTGTCTGTCTCCACACACACAGACCATACGTGCCCACTCATCAATACCATTAACACACCTCCAAAGCTCTGATGTAACCACCAGCAGCTCCACAGGGGTGTGGTGATCACAAGAATTGGGCCAGCACCTTTCAGGACACAGATTTCATTTCAGGACATTTCATCTTACTTTTGTGTGGGAGGTTTACAGACACTTGTGCAAAATAACAAGACTCAACATCTCAATCTACTAAGAGATCTCAGTTCAAACATTCTAAATTAAATTTAAAATTCTCATCTTTCAGGACAGAGAGAGCATGTGAGCACATGGACTGTGTGCACACACAGACACAGACTTACATCTTCCCTGAGTTGAAATCGCAAGTTGCTATGTGCAAGATCAGAAAACCACTGTGTGATTTCACTCACTCTGCACCAGTGGCACCTGAAAGTGAAATCTTGCCTGGCATTCCCACATACACCCTTCACGGAGCCACTTTGATAGAAGTTTTTCTACATATAAAAAAGAAGATGTAACACTATAAAGTGAACAAGCAAAACTATCTATCATTTGGAATGTCTTTCTTACTGTGATCTAAGCTGCTGGGAAGGCTTTAGGAATTTGCATGTTATCCTTAGAGATATCTGAAACTGTCTCTTCTGTTTCTTGTACAGCACTGAGCACAGCACCAGCTTTAATCTTTAATCTCTTCTCTCCTCCCCTACCAAGGATCAAATCCTACAATCCAGGCACAAGTAAAACTCTTGGGGCATAATAAAGTTTGGCTCCAAGTGTTACAATTAGGATGGGAATATTTATTGCCAGGAATGTGTTATACCAAAACAAACTCAAATCACATCCTGAAACTTGGCCCTAGATCATAGAAACAGAATAGTTTGGGCTGGAAGGGACCTTAAAGTTCATCCAGTTCCATCCCCCTGTCATGGGCAGGGCTACCTTCCGCTACCCCAGGGTGCTCCAAGCCCCATCCAGCCTGGCCTCGGACACTTCAGGAAAAGTGGAGTGCATCTCGGATGGCAGGATTGAACAGGGAAAGGTGGGGATTCAGGGACACTTTGGAGTTGGAGTGAGATGATCTTTAAGGTCCCTTCCAACACAAACTGTTCCATGACTCAGTGAACCCAGACAATCCTCCCCCGACAAGCCCATGAGCTGCTGACCCCATCCCTTCTCTCATCTCACAGTCAATACAAATGCAATTAAACACTTTAAAACACAAAACAAAAAAGCTAAACAAACGAAACTGAGGTTTTCCCATTCTTCCTCCATCTGCCAATTCACACAACAACAGAATGAGGACAGAGGAGAACAACCTGGAGGATTTCAAGCACACACAATCCCTGCTTACCTTACAGAAACATGCTCTATAATTATGTACCTTTTGCCTGAAATTATTATAGATATTAGTGCTGCTGTGGGGAGGAGAGCTTGTGGGCAGCACAGACGTGTGTTGTAGATATTTATAAAACCACCAGGAGGCTGCAATAAAATTATCCTGGGGTATATATTATGCTTTTTCAAGAAGCATTTAAAACCACTACTATGTTCAATTTAACCTCTCCCCCAGGTTTCCTCAGCACACATTCCTCTGTATAGCTATACCTCTAATTTGGAATGTCAATATATATAAACAGACATATTGCAAATAATGTACATCTATACAAACAGATATGTTCCATGAAAGCAATGTCTATGATTTTCATAGTAGGCATGTGTATACATGAAAACACATGCTGCAAAATAATACACATATAGATAAGCTATGGCTGGTATTCTGAGGCCCTGTACGAGAACAGCAATTGCTTACATAAAAATAATAAAAATTTAAAATACTGGATATAGGTTGGTTGCTGCTACAGGTGTAAATATGACTCTGCACACATGCCCAGAGCAGAAAATGGAGTGCAACATGAGCATACACTTATAACATCAGCATTTGCTGCATTTGCATATTCCATATTGGTTATGCATCATGCTCCATGCCTGTTACACATTTAACACGTACAATTCCTCGACTGCTTTTTGCTATCAGTTTGAATTTTATTTTTATTCCCACAAGACAGCCTGCAAATGACACTTTTTAAGCCCTGATGGCTGAGCAGTGTCTCAAGACACTGATGTGACAGTGCCGGGACCTCCAAGGCGCTGGGGACCCTCGGAGGGGCATCTGTGCCAACCTGCCCTCCCCTACTCCAGCTCTCCATTGTTTACTCACTGCCAGGAGCTGGGCTAAAGCCCTGGGGAGAGCAAAACCTGTTTGGGCCATTGACATTGAGTATCCTTGGTGCAGCAAGTCAGGACCTCGGAGGTATCCATCATTCCGGCTGCCTGGAGGCAGGCTGGAGCCAAGGAACTTGCCTGAGCAGCTAGTAAAATTTTAATGCACTCTGTAGTGTGGTCATGTCATACTCAGTTATGGCAAATAATCCCAGATGCCTGCAGAGGTAAAATGGAGCTGTAATGTGCTTGCCTCCTAACCCGAGCTGACAGCAATGATGTACGACTACCATTAGCGGAAAATATCACTTCAACTAACCCATGATCCAGCTCCGCTAAGGGTCACATTATCCATGAGGAACAAATTACACTCCCAAAGTAAATACAAATTTTCTACACGAAATGGGTACAAAAAGAAGGGAAGGGGAGCGGGGCGGGGGAGGGGGCAGGAGCACACGCTCCGTACGCCGAGGCGCTGCCGAGCGACAGCGGTGACAAAGGACGGGCGAGGGCGGCACCGGCGGCCCGGGAGCGCCCCACGCCCGCTCGCTGCCCTCGCTGCCAAACGCCCCATCCTTTACAGCAAACGCGCTCGGCTCCCCCTTTATTGCCGCTCGCACGGTGGGGACCCTCTGTGCGGCACATCAAATGAATAAAAAGGAGCCTTATCTTCCCTCCTAATGGGCCTTAAACAGTAAGAAATGCTTGCTGATTGCCGGAGCCTCGCTAGCGCAGGAAGGCTGGGTGATCTTTCACCCTTGGGGCGAGTTTAAGGTGCTGCGTCTTCCAGAGTGAAAAAGACAACACCTGTACAAATACGCAGCGTAAATCGCCCTTGTGGGAAACATCCCGGCTTCGCAGAAACAGTTTTTGGAATAATACTGAGGAATGGTTTCTCTAATCCTACCCTTAGCCAAAATAAATACATGCCAAACAGTAAGACAGCAGTATCCCATGACCTGGAGTAATTGATTAAAATTGGGTTCTCAGCCACTGTTTCCCCTCGTTTGCCAAACGTGGTGGTTGGTACCCACCATCCAAGGAGTTTTTCCGAGTATCCAGCGCCCTCTTGACCAATGCTTTGCCCTTCCTGGAGCACAGAGGGACTGAATGGCCTGACAGCTTCTCAGCCTTTCTGTGCCAGCCCCACAGAACCCAGAGAGATGGGACCTGGGGAGGGCAGGATCCCCCCACCAACCCCCGGAGCTCCCACATAAAGGCCCAAATTGCAGCCAGTCCCTGTTCAGGAACCTTCAGTGCCTTCCAACCCCACAGGAACTCTTTTCCAGTGGTTTCTTGCTGTTCCCTGGCCGGGAGAGACAGGGAATGTCTCACACAAGCTAAGGCCACACACCAATTTCTTTCTTCTTCTTACTAGACTGGAGATGACACACTTTACATTTTGAAGTTTTCCTCTAAAAATCCCCCCCAGTCTTCCTATACCTGCACCTATGGTTGAGAAGTGTGAAGAATGGGATCAAAAAAACCCAGCTCTGATGACAGACCCTTCTTTCAACAGCTCAATAAATTCTCAGAGTTCCCTTAATGACAAAAATTTCTCAGACTAGGTAAACTGTAATTTATTATTTATATTCCAGCAGTGCATAAACACCAAATGGAAACCCTGGTAGAGTTTTAAACTGCGAGAAGAGTAGAGATATTACTGTAGCACTCTATGGCCGTGGTGCTGGCTGGGTATAAATCTAGCTGGCTCCCAGCTGTCCCTCTGCCACAGCCCTAGCACCATCCAGGGGGGATATTTTTCCCTTGAAGTGCTACCAAAACTCTTCCTTCCCTCATTCCTCCCAGGGGTGAGGAAAAAATACCCCAAATACAGTTTTGTTTCCAAGCACCCTACTAAAAAATATCCGAAACTGATGCAACTGCCCACATGAGAGTGGATTGCACCCAATTATAAATGTAATCCTTTGGATATAAGATGTCATAAAACAATTTCACCACCATTTAATCCATTTATGACAAAGCTTTTGCAGAACACACAGAACACAGCCCTGTGCAAAGCAGCTGCTTATTTTGGCCTTCTGTTTTCCAGCACAGTTTGTGGTGGGGCTGCTCTGGGTGCTTCCTGTTCCCCTGGAAAGGACAATTTGCTGTGTCCTGCACATGCTTTGGAGTGGAGAGGACATGGAGCAGCTCTGCCCCAGCTGAGCAGGGTGCTCTGTGCATTCAGCAGAGACACTCCAGGTCTGCAAGGCAGGAGGAAACGGCTCCTCAAGTTCATGAACAACAAACGCTGCCTTTATCCAGAGCTAGGGACTGACATGGTTTTAGCAGGCCCTTCCCACGTTCCTCTTAGGTTTATCAGAGCATTTGTTACTACCTAAATCAGTCGAGTTTGCAAAGTTGGAAAGAACTACAAACAAACACACAAACACATAAACACTTGTATGTGTTTAACACCAAACACTAAAATGCAGCCTGTGCAATCAGCTGGGAGAGACACATCTGCCAAAATGCTACTCCAAAATGCCTCTCCAAAGCCCACACACAAAATAACTGGCCAAAAGCACTGCAGAAACATACAGAGGGTGAAGGTGTGAATGCTCTTCTGTATGTATAGATACACACAAACAGCCTTTTACCTGGGTACAGCAGAGTAATTTATGGTATTTCCTATGCCATAATCTTTGGTTTGTACCTGCTTTATGAGCAATCAGATGCATCAGCATTATCATTAAAAATTATCTGATTCAAGAAAGATCATTCTTCAGCTCTCTTGGTGCTTTTAATGGCACAGTACTTTTTCTTCAAGGAAGAAAATTTTCTTTCAAAGAGAAAAAAAATGAAGCAACACACTCCCACCAGCACAGGCTCCTTGGCAAGCGCAACACCCACTCATTCTAATCCCAATCCCCTCCCTTTGTTACTCTCCCCCTCTGAGCAGATGCCAACACCTGGCAAATTTAGCCACTGGCTTGACCAAGCTCTGTCCTCCCTCCTCATGCCACACCAGGGGCACCCAAAGTTGAGCCCATTTCAGCAGGGACACTTGGGCTGCAGCCAGGACCAGCCAGACACTGCTGGGCCCTGGGAGAACATGTTCCAGTGGGATTCAAGAGCCTCATAACTGACTGGGTACTCCTGAGATAACACAGAACTAAGGCATCAACAGCGATGTTTTTTTAGGCTGCTCATCCTATCAAAGTTGGATACAACTCCAGCCAGAAGCAGCTCTGTTTGTGCAAAGCAGCTCCCTTGATCAATGAAGTATTTTCCTAAGAAGTGAAAAATCACTAAAGTGCCTCAGATCAAGCCTTTAATTATAAAATTAAACAGAGTGGGGAGAGGAAATGGTAAAGATGGAGAATGAAACAGGACCTCATTTCTTACCTCATCTATAGCACCTGACTTCCTTATCAGAGCTCTTTGTACATCTTTTCCAAACAAGATTTCCTTTGATTTCCAGAAGACAAACTTCGTGTTTGCACTTATGTTTTTAATGTTGTATTAATTACCATGGGTATAATTTTAAAGATTGTATCGAGATATCAAAAGATAATACAGTTGCACTTCAATTTGTCAGCTGTGCAATAGCTTGCCCTAATTTTAGATTATCAGCTCTGGAGACCTGCTCAAAGAGTAAGACTGACAGACTTTTTAATGGAGAAAATCGGAGTTCCCCTGGGATCCATACTTTTTTCTGATTCAGTAAGAAATCCCAGTGGCATTTGCTGAAAGGATCCCAGGATGGAGAATGACATCTCTCTAAGAATTAGTGCTTCTCACTCTGATGCAAGTCTTCCAAATATACTCTCCCTCCACAGACATGCCCGCCACCTCTTCAGGCTTTTCAGCAACAGGAGGGTGAAATGTCTACTTTGAGTGCTCCAGTCCAGTCCTGTGTGTCAAACTGAAGGAGCATGAATCTGTATAAATAGACAAATTATCCACCCAAAATATGTCATTTAAAATTGAGATGCTGACACAGCCTTAGCTACAGCACCGCTAAGCAGGGGCTGCATCATTGTTTCAATTAAATATCCTTGTTTCTTCTTCCCGAGAAACCTCTGGAGAAATGTCTCATTTGAGGGCAGACACAGACAGAAAGTGACTCTGTCTGTCGGCTCCCAATTAAAGGCTGGGGAAGACGGATTGGAGGCACAGCCATCACCTAACAGAGATCAGATATCAGCTGTGATTTACGAAGCCAGATAGGCAGGGATCCAAGTCAGGAAAAAGGAATGTGACCAGGCTGAGACACTGCCTTTCCCACTCTGCCACCCCTCGCCATCCAGCTGCTCCTCAGGCTCCCAGGTCCTGCTCCTTCATTCCTTCTGCTGCTCACAGTGGCCCATCCAGTCAAGCTTGAACCAGCTCATCCTCCAGCCCCTCGACCTGTCACACACCATTCCTGATGCTGATCTGCCATATTTTATTCAAAGGCTCTGGTCTATCTTTCTGGATTCCAGGTTTTATTTATTCTAGCAGAAATATGTACTTATATGTATTCCTTCTACCTCTCATGGATCTCCTCTGGAGGATCAGTGTGGGTTTGCCCTCAAAAATCCTAAATGAAGCAAAATTGCCTCTTTTGCATTTTCTGAAGAGCAAGCACAGAACTGCTCTGCAGCAATTAACCCTACATTCTGTACACTACAGGGCATCAACATCTGCAAGAGATAGTCCTAAAGAAAAGCAGATCTCCTCTTCCCAGAAACATTTCAGGCCAAGCTGTTTCTGGCGGGAGGGGCACAACTCCACAGTCCTCAGAACACACTGAGCGAGGTCCAACCCAGAGCAATTTGTCAATTCACTGCTAGAACAGCTCCACAGCTGGAGGCCAATATCATCACGATATAAGACATTTGGGTAAAGGATCTTCAAACTTCTAATCCTGCTGAGCACCCTCAGCTCCCCTGGTTATTAATGAAAACTGAGGATGTTGGGCACTGCTGATGAAATGATCCCTTGCACAGGATCTGGCTCCTCGCTTCTCCCAGTGCAGTGTGCTCGCAGGAAATTTTTGTCCTAAAAATGTTATTTTATTTAAAGCAGGAATTCAAAAATCTTCTGGGTCCTATTGAAAGAGATCTAAAAGATCCTGCCTGTCTGAAGAAAAGAAGTTTCTACTTGTCAGTTAAACAAAGGAATAACGCACAGCCTCCTTTATAGTGTGTACTTTACCTGTCATCCAACAGCCCATTATCACGTCACGGCAGAGTGCACTTTTCTACAGGTCACTTTGTTTAAAATGACATGGATAATGCACATGTCAGCGAGCTGACAGTCCCCACCGTCCTTCAGAGATAAAACCCAGCGACGAGCGCCTGTTCTTATCTGGGGTACATGCCTTGGTCTATCATCTAAGTCAGGCAGAACATGATTTCTCCAGAGAGCACTTTTTTCATTTCCTGATTTTAAGAAAATCAAATAAGCACCATTTGTCTTCATCTGAATATGCTTGACCTGCTCAAATGATGATGTCTCGCATTTTATAACAGGCTACATATGCTGAATTCAAATTAACAGCAGAACAAGGCCTTTAGATCTTTGCCTGGGCTGCCAGCACAGCCTGAATAAATATGCCAGGGTGAGCAGTCATCTCTTAGAACTGGGCCTGAGCTGTAGAGCTCAAAGCTGGGTCTGGTTCTGACATTTGAAAAGCACTAAATTTTTTGGGATATTTGGGTCTGCACATAATCTCATTCCATTAGGGGGAAGACAAAATATAGATCACGGAGATGAAATACACATCTGGATTTTAAATCCTGCCCACACAAGTACTGGGATATTCTGTGTGAGGTACAGTCTCGAGTCTCTCTTGTACTGTGTTGTGGAAACCATCCTGAAGCAGCATCCCCCCTCCATCCCCAAAAGCTGCCTCTGGCTTTCTGTACAGGAGTGCTGCAAGAGAAAATACAGGGAAAGAGGCAGAGGTTCAGCTCCATAAATGCTGCAGTGACAGGAAATTACACTTTTAGTTCTGGGTGCCATAAACATAGGAGCTGAAATTCAGTTTATCATCTTCCTCTGCATAAGGAACATCCTGAAAATGAATAATCACTTCACAGGATGGAATGTAATGGTAATGCATTAAAAATTCATATTGAAAAGTGCAGGTTAATATTCTGTGCAAAAACCCAACAAAACCTCCCCTTTCTGTTGTCACACTGATTAACTCCAGTGATTAGTTCCCTTATGCAAGGAAAATCATTGCATTTCAAAACAAACAGCAGTTCTTTAACATAGTTAGCAAATTATTAAGAAACATGAGGAAAAAATCCTCTACTTGGGAAAAGAGCTGAAGGGCAAAGCTTTGGAAATATAGACAGAATGGTTTGAGAATTATTTTGGCTTCCTGTTACACAAACCCTGTAGAAAACTGATTAAATCCATGGAAGGTGATTTTTGTACTCATTGTTTCCCTCTGGATTTTACAGCATATTTGTACTTGGCTGTTGGATAAGCTGCACACCAGCATGGTCATCTCTCCTCTTCTTGGCTTGCCTTGGAGCTGCTTAACACAACCACTCATGAAACTCTAACCACTTCAACATTATTACAGGAACAATGTTTTCTGACATTATTTTCCCCTTCCCTGACTGCCATCCCCCAATTTATCTAGGGAAAGAGGAGGCAAAAGTGATTACATTATCAAAACATCCCTTAAGGCTCAACATACAAATAAAAATCACAAAATCCAACCTGGAAATGAAGAAATTAGACCAGTTTTTCTGTGATGATTATTTCAGTTTTGCCAAAGAAAGAAGGTTAGTCTGTTCACAACATAAAATAATGGATAAAAATATTCATCAGTGTGGATCCCAGTTCTTCATTACTATTAGTCTAAACAATAAACAGCATTAGAGGCTGATGCCTGACCTTTCAGTGTTACATTTTTCCCCTTTCCCACTCAGAAACCCAAAATTATGGAGACAGTTATCAGCAAGTTGTGTCACTTGACTTAATGTACAGTTCCCAAATGTTGTTTCTAAAAAAATAGATACATCAACCATAACACTTCTATGGAATTTGCAGGCCCTTGCCTGCAGAGAAGCAAACAGGCACCAACAGTGGTTAAATAACTGTTAAGAAGTGCAAGTGTGAGGGCTACAAACAGACTCAGTTGCTGTTACAACTTCCAAGGGGAAGTGTAGCCATGGAAAGGGTTGGTAGTGAGACTGGTGTTCATAAACAACTCACACAAACTGTGGCATCAATATTCTTAAAGACGAACTGTGCAGCCACCAAAATATTCATTAGAATTCTCTTTCCTTGGAGGTCTATTCCAAAATTAAATTAGAGATAGAAATTTTCTTTGTATCAAGATGCTTTAGGTTAGTCCAAGAAGAAACTTTGAATAAGTAATAGATTAAGAGGAATAAGAGATTCCAATAAATTAGTTTTGCTCCCATACTGATTTTCTTTCTTACCTTTTCTTCTTGATCGCTGTCGCTGTCACACTGAAACACAAAAAGAGAAAAAGCACAGGTAAGAGAAACTTGTTACAGCAAAAAAAAGGTAAATATTTCTGTGAACAAGATGGGTGATACACTCATAAATGCTGGGCATCACATCTGGCAGCTTTAGGAACAAGTCCAGTTACTGTGTGGGAGGAAATTTCCCCTCACTGCTGGTGAGGAGGGTACATTTGTGTGTTTGAATTATGAAACACCCAGCACACACCAAAAGCCATTTGCCAAGCCCTCTGTCAGCTCAGCTCAGGGGCACAGGAGCTGATGGTGCAGGAGCATGTTCAGACTCCAAAACTGGATCAGGGAAGAAGAAAAACAGTCTCCAAGGGCTGGTTTGTTTTCTTTGGATGGACAGTGCTCCTCATGCTCCTCATGCCAGTCCATCAGCTCCACGGGCTCCACGGAGACAGCTCAGCTCTGCCCAGCCCAAAGGGCAGCATTTGCAAGGCTGCTGTTTTCCAGGAACACATGGAAAAGTCACCCCATGGCTTTGCTTATGGCTGCTGAACTAAAGAATTCCGAGATCACAGAGGGAGCAAGAACATGCCCCATTCACTGATTCCCTGAGGTTCTCTGGGAGTAGCCCAGGTATCACAGGAAACACAGTTTTACAAAGTGCTGAACAGTAACTCTAGAGAGTCCTGACATTTTTCTGGTGCCATTGCTCCATTTTTTAGTAAGTTTTACTATAGCAGAAATAGAGCAGGACTAGATCTCTCAATGTTCCTTAGAGATAAGCATCAGAACCCAATCCACGTTTGCATTTGCTAGAAGTACAAAAGCTGTGTTGGAAACAGGACTGTAAGAACCTTGGAACTCACAGGTTTGATCCCTCCCACCAAATTCTGGGTAACTACACCTCCTTCTGTGGGTTTGTTTTGCTTCTCTCTACAGCTGTAGGTTCTGGAGGATGAATTGTCCGTATCACTCAAGACTGAACTCACACTTCTGCAGATCTAAGGGCAAACATTCCCAAGGAAAACCACCAAACAGGAGACCCAGGCTTTCCTCCCCGAGGACCAGCTGACTGTCAGGTTCTTACAGCTCTTGATGTATTTACATCATGTTTAATGCAGCTTTGAGTATTTTTGTATGACAACCAAATTGCTTTGAAATCAGTTATATTTTGTGAATTCCAAAGGTTAACTAAACAGTGGGATGGGAACAGATAGAGCCAAAAACACCCACAAATACACGTACTTGATTTGCACAAATCAACTCATCTTCTGTCTGTTGTTTAATTATAACTTTTCTGTTTCACTAGCTTTTTCCTTGTTTCATCAGTACAAGGGGTGAAAAGGTGCCTTCCCTACACCCTGAGCTACGTACTAACAAATTAGAGCTAAGAACTATTTCTAGGTATTTTTCAACTAATTTTAAAGGAAGCAAAGATTAGATAAAATTACAATCTCCTTGCAGCTGATTCCAAATAGAAAAGGAAGTGAAATTTATTTAATAACTGAAGTGATTTATATAGCACCAGTTGCACCAGAGTATTTACTCTGGTAGCAAACAAACGAGAAAGAACATGAAGACAGGGGACAATTTTAACTAGAATTTTGAAAACCTCACACAATGTTCAAATTAATGAAGAGTCTACTTAACTGACAAAAGGAAAACATTTCTAGAACAGCATGGCATTGATAGAAAGTACTCCTACCTTCCCCCAAAAATATAATGCATTTTGACTTCAGCAGGACTGCCTGTATGAGATTTTGGTATGAAGATGAGCAAGGCCCTGCATTTACAAAAAGCAGACTTGCCAATGGATTTTCATCCATGAAAATCATGGCATAGAATCAGAGAATCTCCTGAGCTGGAAGGGACCCATGAGGATCATCCAGTCCAACTCCTGGCCCTGCACAGCACATCCCCAAGAATCACAAAGCAAGTCACCATCAAGAATGTCCCAAAGATTTCCCTTTACTATCTCTGCTTCACAGGTGTTGGAAAAATTCAGCTTTTGGGCTCGGTCACCTTCTCCCCCTGGATGGTCAGAGCCAGGAGTTTGCTCACCATGAGCTCCCCAGGATCCATTATCACACCTCCTATGTGTTTCAAACCAGGGAGCTCAGGAGCAATTGCTCCTCTTGTTTGTGTCTCTGCCCACCCTCCAGGCAAACTCCAAGTCTTGACTGCAGTATCTGAACCCAAAAGGAAAAATAAGGGTGGCAAAAGGTGGATGTCTAAGCAGGAAAGAGTAATTCCCTCTGAGCAGCAGGGTTCAGGGGGTTTCAAGGTGTCACCCACTCCCGGTCTGGGCACATGAGCAGCTGTCCTGTGACCCAGCCATGCTCACAGCGCTCTGCAGCCTCTCCTTTCCCCCAGTTTTAGTCTGGCTTAAGGAATCTCTCCTCTGTTGTTTTTCCCGACTCATAAGCTTGGAAAAGCTGAGGGTTTTTGTCTTCCCTGCAGCATAGAGGTACCTGGGGAGAAGAGAATTTGCCAGCACTGACATCTGAATTTGCCAACAGAACAGTTCCCCGCAGCCGAGTGAATCTGCAGAGCGCTGTCGGTGGGAAGCATTTCCACCAAAGTGTTAAACCTCCAAAGCCCCGCTCTCCAACAGTCCAGTTCTAATTTCAAGGTCCGCTTAATTCCACATCAAATAATTACTGCTGTACCCAGAAGCACCTTGTCTCCAGAGTTAAGCATATGGCGAAGGACTGAGACCTACTGGTGTCCATTATGGAAGCAGCGCGGGTGCCAAGCCGATTAAAAATGCTCCTGCTCCCTTCACACCGTGCCCAGTGAGTGACAGCTCTGTGCCTTGGCCAGTCGGGGTGGCTGCCAAAGCAGCCTCTGCTGCACGGGGCCCACATGGCACTGGGAGAAAACACTGCCATTCCTGCCATTGAATTCCCACACTGACCCGAGGACTTTGCTGGGAGCTCAGCAGGAGTGCACCATCCAATTTACAGCTCCAGCCTCCAGAGCCCTCCGTGCCAGCCTCTGGCAGAGACAGATGATGGTCAAACCCCTCCAGTTCATAAATTATGCAACGGCAATAAATGCACTCAGCAAACAGCTCCCGATGTTTGGCCAGCCTGGCTCTGAGGCAGCTCCTGCCCTCACACAGAGGCACCAGGGGAGGACCCACTGTCCAGCAGTGCTGTCCTGGGCCAATGGCAGCATTCTGTGGACCAGCAGGATGGAAGGAAAAAAGGAGGGGGAGGAGGAAAGAACTCTAAGCACTGCTCTGGGGTTGTATTTCTGTGCAGCACCTCTCTGTGTGTGTGTGTGTGTGTGTGTGTGTGTGCAGGACACACTCTGTGCTGGCATGCTGTGCACACCCACCCATCAGACAGTTTATGTGCAGGGGTAATGCCAAAAAGGGAGAAGAAAGATGTTTGCTACTCAGGCTGGAAACAGAACTGGAGCAACTGCATGTTGTCCCCACGCCTGAGAGTCAGCCCAGGCACTGCGGGCACCGTGCTCACACACAGCCACCCGTGCTCTGATGTGCTCATTTACATTTCTGGATGCAAGTTCTCCCCAGAGGTGCTAAAGCACAAGGTGTTTCCATCTCCTGCAGCCTTACTGCTGCCCACGGCTGGAGAGCACATTTTGGAAACCGAAGCTGACAACCGTGAAGTTGATTATTCAGAATTACTGGTCAATTTGAAGGCTCGAGTCTGCACTGCTCGCTCAATTCCTCAATTCCTCCAGCACTTCCCTACCTCCCAGGGCCACAGGAAGAAGTAAAATGATTTAAGTGCTTTGTGGTTCTCAGAGCGCCAGACTGTTTTGGAATTGAAGCGATGGAAATACTTTGTACTGGCCTTCTGCTTTGGGCTGAGTTTCAGTATTCCGTGTCTATTACAAAAAGCTCATTTTTCGGTGCTCTCCCATGTCTTTTGTCAGGAAACCATGGCTCTGTGCACAGGTTGCTTTGGAATATTCTGCAAATAACTGGGAATCCAAAATATCATTCAGAGATAGCATGACCTGATTTTTGGATAACTGCCACTAGCTTCACTGGAAGCTGAGAGTGGTAATGTGACAAATCAGGACAAGGAGGCTGCAGACACATTTTACACCTGAACAAACAGAGGCTTCTTGTTCTGATTCTCAGGCTCAAGGCACTTACTGTCTCCACTCTGAACACAAGCTGTGACTGATTACAGTCACCCCAGGCCAGGCTTGAGATGAGCCCAGGCCAAATTGCCAAATTTGCCCTACACAACCCCCAGGCTTGTGCCAGGCACAGAAATGAAGCCCAGATGGGCAGAACTGCTGAGCACCCACAGCCCCCTGGACGGCCAAGTCTTCAAGTGCACATGATCCCAAATGCTGTGAGAGCTTCTCAAATCACAGCATGACAGGCTCCTCAGAGCGAGGATTCTGCAGAATGGCTATTTTGTGCTTTTAAAAGTCTTGTACTGGCCAGAAGGGACTCAACAGTTTCCCCAAAGGACCTACAGCGCTGCCAACCAAATTCAAAGCAAGTAAAGCTCACTCAAAATGATCTTCACAGATGAAAACCTTACAGGACATATGGAAACGTTAAGGGTGCTCCTAATTTCTAGAAAATCGGGGTAATAATGAGACCAGACTGACTGTGATTTGCACGAAGTGGCCATAGTTATCACTGAAACTGTTCCAACCCCTTAAATAACCAAAGTGCACAGCCACCACCCATCACATCACCTGACACACACACATGCCAAGTGCTCAAGCTTCCTTTTGTAGTATTTCTGCAACTTCCTGCTCCAGAAATGCTAATCACAGTCAGGGACCCGAAAACCTGCATTTTTGTATGTGTGATGCAGTCAAAATTCAGACAATTATCCCTAAAATCAAGCCCAGGTGAGGAAGAGGACATACCAACTCCAAAGATCTCTGTACCAACAAAACAAAAAGCTTTCTTTCTGCCTCAGCCCCAACTCTGGAAGCCCTGCAATCAGCCTGAGCTGTGGCTGCAGCAGATGCATTCCCTGAAACAGGGGGTGTGCACACACAGACCTGCAGTGGGATGTGGGAAAAGAACTTTCCAATTCCCAGCTGAGGCCTAATTGCTGCTGTGTTTTTTAGAAGAAAAGGCAAACTGGAGATCAGGCTAAAGATTAGCTGCACCTCCCCAGTCCTCTGTCCCAGGTGGAGAAAGTTAAAATGCACAGCACATCTCCCACAGCACCTGTGGAATGAGCCTGATCCCAAAGCCACGTTTCAAAAATCAGACACCCTATGTGGTGACAGCTCTCATTTGAGCCCATTTTAATAACTTGAGAGAGCCTGGTCCAAATCAAGCTGAGTAAAGGTCTGTGCCACCTCGCCAGCTCATTCAGGCTGAAGCAACACCACAGATTTCTCTGCACTTTGCTGATTGAACACATTCTTGTGCAAAAAGTGGCAATCATTGAATATCTCATGTACAATGACATTGAGGAGGGCATTGTTCTCTATTCTGCTCAATGGACTTTGCTGGAACAGCTATTTCATATCTTGGAGCCATTTATCATTGCCACCAAAGGAGTCAGTGCTGCTGCAACGCCAGCACTGAACAAAGTGATTCTACTCATCTGTCTGCTGAAAAGAAATCTGAAGAAAATGAGGGAAAACCCAGACCTCAGCGTGTTCACACTGACATTTACAATATTCTTGTCCATCTTTCCACCAATGACAAACTGGCAGCCCTGGAAAGGGCAAAGATGGGATTTTAGCTATACAATTAGACCTTTGCTTCCAAGAAAAAAGGAGAAAAAAACATCTCCTGGATGAAAGGAGACACAGACAGGGAATAAATGGGCAATTTTCTAATTGATGAAATGGAGACCGGCAGAGTAACAAAGAAACTAAGAGCAAGAATTTCACTTTTTCCTTCCTATCTGTGACTTTGCCTGCAAGTAGCATTCAGCACGGAGCTCCTTGCCAAGGAACCTTATATATATAGCATCTCACAAATTGGTTAACATCACAGTCTGCTTAGCAATTCCTCACCATTATCCACTGTGACTCACTGTAAGGAATGGCTCTGAAACAGAGACGGTCTGCGAAGTTTAAGGTCTGCTTTCTTAAAAGCTAAAATTATGGATTATTCACCAAAAAGTCCCATTTTACACAAATTATCTTAGTCTGGACAAAAGATTGCAATGTTGACCTTTAATCTGAATTCCATTTTATCCAAACTACTCCACTTCAGATGAAATGTATCAGTCTTGGACATTTGAAGTTATCTTGGCCCTTTACAAGAAAAATACTCAGAACTTAGAATGCCTTTCAGCTGCAATTCTTTTACATTCCTCCCTCCCAGGACTTTTATGGTGGTTTTATATTATAAACTGACACAATTAGTGGTTCCTTTTAGCTCTACCATCAACAAAACAATGGTTTAATAAGAAAGAATTATATTTTGAGTATTAAAATGAAAACTCTGGATTATATGGCTGTTCAGGATAAAGATGATCCACCTTATACATCTCTAGGATGTGGATATACCCTTGGTACCTGGTGGGAGGTACAAATACCCCTGGTAGGCCACGGGGAACTGGTTTGTAAAGCCAAGGGGGGATTTCCCTCCAGAAAGACCCCGAAAGACAAGTCCTGCTCTGAGGTTTGGTTCTGCTGTGTTGTATTTGCAGGAATACCCCCAGAAGGGGCAGGCTGGGAGCTGTGCGTCACTGGGAGGCACTGGAGGCTGCTGGGCACTGCTGGGGAGGCAGCACGGGACCTGCCTGAGGCTGCCAGGGGCAGAGCTGGCACCCTCTGTCCTGCCAGGCTGCCCCAGCTCCGTGTCACCCCAGGGACACATGAAACCAGCCCTGGAAGAAACTCATTTTCTTTTGCTCCTTGGAAACTGAGCTGGGACTGGCGGTTACTGCACCTTCTGTCCCCCAGATCCCACTCCCAGTGGCTTCCTCGTGGTGTCACTGCTCAGTGACCCCACACCTGCTCGAGGCCCCATCCAGCCACCCCCAGAGAGCAGGATGATGCTCCCACCAGGGCCAGGGGAGCATTAAATGTGTTTTCCAGATGGAAAACTAACAATGCCATGCATTCCTCAGCTCAGCACCCTCAAAAAGTGCCCACCACCAGCCAGGCACCCAAATCCCACCAGAACCAGCTGGCACCAGGCATTGCCAGCCACACACACAGAGGAATCCTGATTTTAGAAGTCATTCTCTGTTGCAATTGAAAGGTAATGTCTCTGCCTCAGCTCCTGAGGGCTCCATAAGGAAAAATGCCTCCATGGCTCTCCCCTGGGACTCGGGACACACATTTGCTGCCTCCTTACCTGCCTTGCTGGCTGCAGGCAACATGCAGCTGGCATGTTATTTTTAGCACCCTCTCAAATGATGGCAATTTGCAGTGGGTAATGTCATGTTTAGCATCTTCTCAACTCATGAGCACTTTTTCAGGGTTCGAAAAACAATAATAGTAAATAATAGTAAAAATGTGCATTTGTACTGATGGACTAAGTCAATAGGAAAGATTTAAACTAATCAGTGGTTAATGAAGTCAGTGCCTAATACTGCATAGGTGGGTGTTATCTGTACGAGAAAAGATTCTTATTTTTCAGAACTCCTGGTCTTAGCTCATGAGTTCTGTTTGGAATTTGAGCCTTCCAGGTACTTACAGGCTAATGAAATAAAAACACCTTGATTGACAAGAAGCAAAGCATGTTACGGGTTAAAATAATACAAGAATCTATTTTTTACACTGTGTTGTGATCCATAAAAATCACCCTGAGCCTTTCCTCTTTCTTCTCTGCCTGTGAAGCCAATTGCTTTGATTGCAGTGATATGAGCTTACTGAAATGACTTGCCCTTGCTTGTGAAGCAAATGGAACATGCTAATAGAACTTATCGCATTACCGGATGCAAAAGTGCCATAGCTCATTACTTTAAGATAAAAGGATATCATTGCAGACGGGAAGCAGAATTGACTTTCTGAGGCCCGACTTGATGATGATTTAATCAACTGCTCTCTTTCACTTCTCATCTCTGCGCCTGTCGGTTTCCCAGGTGCTGTTAAATGAGACACTCAGAAAGTGAGCGGAGGGAAAGAAATTGCTGTCATTACTTTTCAAGAAAGGAGGTATGCAAATTTTCGACAGAAAGATTGCGTTCATAATGGGCCTGGTAAAATACAAGGATCATGCTTGACAGGTGAGGGCAAGTCATTTGTACGTCCTTAAAGTGAAGCAACCATCCTCATTTAGAAATTGTGCTCGATAAGAGAAGCTACAAATGAAACCCACGCGATGGCTGAGAGCAGCCAGCAAATCTTTGAAGACTTTGCTGCTGCAGCTCTGCCTTCAGCAGGTGCCTGGCGTGCCTTCACACATGGCTCTTCCCAACTGCCAGATGGCCAAAGTTTGACCTCAGTATCTCACAGAGATTCCTCTTAAATGTTTTTTCTTACTGTCAGCATTATAGTCACAGTCTGGGGTCTGAGAGTTTCTTCCTTTCTTCACCGCTGCCAGAAATAGAAATTACAACAACAAAAAAAAAACCCCAACCAGCTAAGTGAGGGTTGAGTTGACTTTGAAAACAGAATCAAGAGGTTGGAGGCAACAACTTGTTCTCCTCTGCATGTGTGACAAATCTTGGATGGTCCGGAGCTTACACTTCATACCAAGTAAAAAGAGTAACCCACAAAAAGGGTTGTGGTGGGAAGCAAAGAGGGTGAGAAGATGCTTCTGCAGGGCCCAAAAGGAACCTGGGGTCCTGTGTGATTGCAGCAAGAGAGGAAAGGGTAAAGAGAGAGAAACTGGATGCTCTGTTGACCTGATGGAGAAGTTCTGATATTCTAAAATTAGACGTTAAAAAAGCACAACAATTGAGATGATGAATTATGCACAGGCTAAAAACACTCTAAAGATCCTGGATGGCTATTGAGCTGTTTGGATCATTTTAAATGGGGAAATGAGAACTACCAAGCTTTTATTGGTGTCAATCAGGTTTTCCATCAGAGATTGATAGTCAGCCACAGCAAACAGGTTCCTTAGGGACACTCTAAGCAATGGATACAGCAGTTTGTCATAAAATGTTGACATTTTTCTCAGATAACAGCATAGGACTTAAATAGAATTAATGTCATGAATATTTAGAATTAACCAAGAAACAGCTGGGAAATACTGCCACGAAGGAAGCTGGGTACAACAGAAAATGATTTAAATTTAAGTAAGAACAGCCACTATATTAATTCCAAAATAGGTGCATTTTAAGAATGTATAATTCTTTTTTTCTCCAGAACACAGTTCACTGCCCCTGTGCTTGTTTATGGAACACAACTATCAGATATGTTATTTGCCCTTTTCCCTGTGTGTCAGGTCCTTAACCCTCCATATCCACCTAACTGGGAGTGATCCAGCAATACCCTTTGGATCTGACTCACCTCTCACCAAAAATACTGCACTGGAGGTTGAAAAGCAAGATGATGGAAGAAAGATAGCTTTGGGCTGGGACTCAGGAGATCCACCTCTGTCGCTGGCTATCAGGATCACCTCAGGCAAGTCACTTACTCCCTTCTGCTGTCAACCCTCTACTTTTCATCTCTTTGGGCTATTAAATGGAACATTCCCTAGGATTTGCTCACTTTCACTGTATGTGTTTATAAGGTGTGCAGGATAATAAGGCATTTTCCTTAGAGAATGTTGGTCTTAGTAAATGGAAGACATCAAGAAGAAAAAAGCATTAAGACCTGGATCAGGCCCTAGACACACCATGCCTGTTTTCAGTACAGATCTCATCTTCCACCAACTAAAGTGCATGATCTCTGGAAAGCTGTATCATTTCAACTGAAAATTATTTTTATTTTCACTTAGAGCAGCGCACACGGAGCAGCAGCAATCCAGCATCGACAGCACTGCACAGGGGTTGCTCTCTTGTGCAGGCTGCAGCAACTCTGAGCACAACATGGCCACTGAAACCCACACAAAGACAGATCCAATTGATTTCTAGGCTAAAATAGTTGTAGAAATCGTATCTGAAACAAAAAACAAATAATAAAAAGCCATCTTTTCTCTTCTTTCCCAAACAAGACCTCTTTAGCTTTTGAGTTCTGTGTCTTCACAGTAGCCTAAACAAGTTGAACTGAATTGTATAAATAATAATGGTAATAATAATTCCCCAAACAACCCCAAACAATTGATCCTTAGGGATAAGACCTTAACAGCTGAGCTATAAACCTCTGAACACTGGATTTTAATGGATACTAAAAACCCCTTAACTAAGCCCTATAAATATAACCTGAAACCAAATGATTTGTGTTCTAAGCTGTTTGCAAACTCCCATAAATGTTCCTCATTGTCATAATGCCAGAAAAATAGCTCAGCCAGTGTACTCAGCCCTGCAAACTGGCTTCTGTGCTGTGCTTTCATTCCCTTTTCCACTCTGCTTTATAATTCATCACTCCCACAGTTGTTATGTATTATTATTACTATTATTATTTATTGCTGCCTTTATCATTTTTGTTCAATTGATAAATTGTCTGTGCAAGACCTGAGGGAAGAGAAGGATTATTCTAAATGTAGAGCAAGTAAATATAAATTGTAAAGACAATGGCACACTTTGGCCCGCCTGGCTCCAATTTCCTTTTTGACATACATGGTTCTATAATTTGGAATCTGTGATCTCTTATTAGGAAATGAAAGCATTATTTTTTTCCCCAGAATGCTGCAACTATAATAATTGAATTTAAAACAGGAGCTGTATTTCTCTTTTTAGAGGTAAGAATAATATCCCTGACTTATCAGTTGAACTCAGCCATTTGTTATTCAAGGAGTGGCTGAGAATAATTAAGAATATTCATTGCTGCCTGGCTGCCCCTGGATCCCTGGCAGTGCCCAAGGCCAGGCTGGACGGGGCTTGGAGCAGCCTGGGACAGTGGAAGATGTCCTTGCCCATGGCAGGAGGTGGAATGGGATGGGCTTTAAGGTCCCTTCCAACCCAAACTGTTCTGGGATTCTTTGATAGCTGGGGGATGTTGTCCAACAGAACATCTACTACTGGAGATACCCCCTTTACCAACAAGCAGTGGCAGAAGTGATACCTTGGTGTGTCCCAGCAGCCCACCCAGGAAAGGGAACTTCTCATTTCCTCCAGCTCTCTCTTCCTGAGGACCTCCTTCAGTCAGCCCCAAAGCCCCGTGTGCCTCCTCTGTTCTGAGCAAAAGCTGTTGCCCCCACGTTGGTTCTGCAGTGATCCCAAACTGGGGCTCACGGTGCTCAGGGCATGGCCACTGACAGCAGAGAGGTGGAAGAGTCATGGAATATCCCAAACTGGAAGGGACCCCAGGGATGACCCAGCCCAGCCCCTGGCCCTGCACAGACACCCCAACAACCCCACCCTGGGCATCCCTTGGAGCTCCAGGAGCTGTGGCAGCCTCAGGGCCGTGCCCATTCCCTGGGGAGCCTGGGCAGTGCCCAGCACCCTCTGTGGGAAGAACCTTTCCCTGATCTCAGCCTGACCCTCCCTGACCCAGCTCCAGCCACTCCCTGGGTGCTGTCCCTGTCACAGGGAGCAGAGATGGGAGATGTCCCTCCACTGTTCCTCAGGAGGAAGCTGCAGAGGTAAGCAGCAGCTGCAGCTCCAGGTAAGACCCAAACATCTACTTTAAGAGCCACTCTGCTCTACAAATACCCACTGTGGAACACCAGGCCCTCAGTTTACCACCAATGCTCTCTTTGCAGGGATAAAAAAAAAAATGTTCGGGGTTTGGTTGGGATTTTTTTTTTCCCCACTGCTGCATCAACCTACCCCCAAACTATGTGATAAAAACTCCTATATCATAAATACTATCACAGGTTCCATGACTGTTATCAGCAGTGGCAAATTACCTGTCACAGCCAAGGCAAGGGATTGTTTTGAATAGCTGCCTTTTAGCTCAGTGCTCAAAAAGTTATCCCTGTCCAGGAGGGTCTTGGAAAATGCAAGAGTTTTGCCAGCAGCAGCTGTGCTGAAGCAGGGCTGTGGCCAATGCAGCACTGAGCATTACTGGCACTGCCCATGTGCTCCTTTTTCAGCTGCAATGAGACTTCACACTGCTAGGAATTATCTCTTCCAAAGGTGAACCCACATCAGGGCCAGGAGACATCCTGAACCCCAAACACAAGACTTCCCACTAAACTCTCTGTCAAGAAAGAAGGGACACACCGAAGCAGGAGGGGATGCAAAACGAGTCTGTCTGAGAATGTGAGGATCCACAGGATGCCTGGAAGGAGCAGAAGCTTTGTATCTTTGATGTTTGTGGTCACCACTACCCCACAGACAAAAATTCACACCAGATTTCTGGCTGGATGATCCCAGCAAAGCACCTGCATCTTGTACAGAATGGAATTTTAAACTGCACAACCTGTGCTCTGCAGTTTTGAGACGGATTAGGTAGAGCAAGGAAATTCATTGCTTTCCCCAGAGATATTCTCTGTGAATACAGAGCCTTGGAATTTCACAAGGGATGTTTTAGCAAGGTAGAGGCTCCCTCTATTTTATAGATACCAAAAGATTGGAAGTTCCATTCTCATCTCTTCTGAAAATTTAGTACTAGGAAGGCTCTGAGATTTCAAACATGTTCTCCCCACAAAAACCTCTGTAGGCTTTATCTTCAGTCTAAGAGGCAAGTGAATAACAAGATGCAATGGGTAAAATCCAGATAAATTTAGACTGGTGCATATTTTAAAAATGGGGAATAACTTATTATTCTTCACTTAAAAACAGGGCAGATTTTCCCTAACTGAAAAAAAAACTAATAAAAAATTAAAACCTTGCCTAAATGTTGTGCCCTCGTTCAGTCAGTTACTGTACTCCAGGCAGTACAATTAATTAGTGGAGATCATATGGCCTGTGCTAGACAGGAGGTCACAGCAGATCACACCCTCATTGCCGTAAATGATGTGAATTTATAAATCCCTGAACATCCATATCCTTCCACTCCTACATCCACAGCCAGCTTGTTAATGCTTCGGATCTCCTGTGATCCAGCAATTCAGGCCAGTTCCATTCACTGACAACAGCTCTTTCCATGCTGGGACAATCCTGAAGGGCTGTGAACGACCTCTGAGCTTACTCCAGAGCCAGGAGGTTTTCCCATTTCCCAGGAACAGTAGATCCTGCCAGCTTTTACAGTGAATTTGGTGTTGGTGTTGCTGTGTATGTTGAGTTTTATTCATGTTCACAGGATTCAGTTTTATCATGCTGCAGGAATAGCACTTCTTCAAGACTCATTTCAGCTTTGCTATTAAGCTCGACTACCTTTTTTGAGTAATCAATAAAAAGTCTGCTACAAGAGGACACTGTGATTTACAAATACAGGAAAAGAAAGAGAACGATGCGGAGCCATTGGTAGGAATGTGAAGGACTGTTGGGAGGGGGGAAATAAAAAGACTATGAGAAGAATCTGAACAACCAATTTAATCTTGGAGGAAAATTCAGCAGAGCTATCCTGCGTGGCAGCTATCATAAAAAGATGTGGGAGAAATCTACGGGAAATCCAATACAAAATCTAAAATGTTCACCAATGGGGTCCTTCAGAGCAAGGGAGAGGGGGAGACAGCAATTTCTCATAAAGCATTACAGAAGGCAGCCTTACATTTTCCCTCGGAGCTCCTAAAAA